>NW_025920308.1:0-225486 GCF_902686445.1 Sciurus carolinensis | reverse complement strand
TGAAAAATAAGCCAAATGACTGTGAATAAAAATCATATCTCAATAATATCCCTGAATGTTAATATCCTAAACTCAGTAGTTAAAAGACATAGCCTAGCAGAATGGATTAAAAGGAAAGACCCAACAATATGCTGACTGCAAGAGATTCATCTCATAGAAAAAGACATCCACCGACTAAAGGTGAAAGAATGGAAAAAAATCTACCATGCACATGGACTCAGTAAAAAAGCGGGAGTTTCCATCCTCATATCAGATAAAGTGGACTTCAAGTCAAAGTTAGTCAGAAGGGATAAAGAAGGATATTTAATATTGCTTAAGGGAACTATAAATCAGGAAGACATAATGATAGTAAATATTTATGCCCCAAACAATGGTGCATCACTGTACATCAAACAAAACCTTCTCAATTTCAGGAATCACATAGACCAGAACACAATAATTCTGGGTGATTTTAATGCACCACTGTTACCACTAGATGGATCTTCCAAACAAAAACCAAACAAAGAAACCATAGAACTCAATAACACAATCAATAACCTAGACTTAATAGACATATATAGGATATTCCATCCATCAATGAGCAGATTCATTTTCTTCTCAGTAGCACATGAAACCTTCTTGAAAGTAGACCATATTTTATGCCACAAAGCAGCCCTTAGGAAATGCAAAAAAAGTAGAGATACTGCCTTGTGTTCCATCAGATCATAATGGACAGAGAGTAGAAATCAATGACAAAATAAAAAAAGAAATTACTCCAACACCTGGAGACAAAATAATATGCTATTGAATGAAACATGGATAACGAAAAACATCAGGGAGGAGATAAAAAAAAATTCTTAAGGGTCAATGAGAATGATAATAAAACATATCCAAATCTCTGGGGCACTATGGAAGCAGTAATAAGAGGAAAATTCATTGCATGGAGTGGATTGAAGAAAAGAATAAAAAGTCAACAACTAAATGACCTAACATTAGAGCTAAAAGTCCTAGAAAAAGAAGAACAGAATAACAGCAAAAGTAGTAGAGGTCTGGAAATAATTAAAATCAGAGCTGAATTCATTGAAATTGAAACAAAAGAAACAATTCAAAAAATTGACACAACTAAAAATCAGTTCTTTGTGAAAGTAAACAAAATAGACAAACCCTTAGCCACACTAACAAAGAGAAGTAGAGAGAAAACTCAAATTTCTAAAATTCATGATGAAAAAGGAAATATCATGACAGACACCACTGAGATACAGAATATAATGAGAAGTTACTTTGAAAATCTGTATTCCAACAAAGTAGAAACTACCGAAGACATTGACAAATTTCTAGAGACATATGCTTCTCCCAAACTGAGCCAGGAGGATATATACAATTTAAACAGATCAATATCAACAATGAAATAGAAGAAGCCATTAAAATCTTCCTTCCAAGAAAAGCCCAGGATCAGACAGATTCTCAGCCAAGTTCTACAAGACCTTCAAAGAACAACTCATTCCAATACCTCTCAAAGTATTCCAGAAAATAGAAAAAGAGGGTATCCTACCAAACTCATTCTATGAATCTAATATCACCCTCATGCCCAAACCAGGCAAAGACACATCAAGGAAAGAAAATTTTAGACCAATATCCTTGATGAATATAGATGCAAAGATCCTTAAAAAGATATTGGCAAACTGTATCCAAAAACATATTAAGAAAATCGTGCACCACACTCAAGTGGGGTTCATCCCTGGAATGCAAGGATGGTTTAACATCTGTAAATCAATAACCGTAATCCACCATGTCAATAGACTTAAGGATAAAAACCATATGGTTATTTTAATTGACAGAGAAAAAGCGTTTGACAACATGCAACACCCCTTTATGCTCAAAACACTAGAAAAAATAGGGATAGTAGAAACATACATGAACATTGTAAAGGTTATTTATGCTAAATCCATGGCCAACATCATTCTTAATGGAGAGAAACTGAAAAAAATCCCTCTAAACAATGGAACAAGAGAGGGATGTCCTCTTTCACCACTTCTATTCTACATTGTCCTCGAAACTCTAGACAGAGCAATTAGACAGACCAAAGAAATTAAAGGGATACGAATAGGAAAAGAAGAACTCAAACTATCCCTATTTGCTGATGATATGATTACATACTTAGAGGAACCAGGAAATTCCACCACAAAACTTTTAGATCTCATAAGTGAATTCAGTAAAGTAGCGGGATATAAGATCAATGCACATAAATTTAAGGCATTTTTATACATAAGCGATGAATCTTCAGAAAGAGAAATTAGGATAACTACCCCATTCACAATAGCTTCAAAAAAAATAAAATATTTGGGAATCAATCTCACAAAAGAGGTGAAAGACCTCTACAATGAGAACTACAGAACACTAAAGAAAGAAATTAAAGAAAACCTTAGAAGATGGAAAGATCTCCCATGTTCTTGGATAGGAAGAATTAATATTGTCAAAATGGCCATACTACCAAAAGTGCTATACAGATTCAATGCAATTCCAATTAAAATCCCAATGATGTACCTTACAGAAATAGAGCAAGCAATCATGAAATTCATCTGGAAGAATAAAAAACCCAGAATAGCTAAAGCAATCCTTGGCAGAAAGAGTGAAGCAGGGGGTATCGCAATACCAGATCTTCAACTCTACTACAAAGCAATAGTAACAAAAACGGCATGGTATTGGTACCAAAATAGAAAGGTGGATCAATTGTAAAGAATAGAGGACACGGACACAAACCCAAATAAATACAATTTTCTCATACTAGACAAAGGGGCCAAAAATATGCAATGGAGAAAAGATAGCCTCTTCAACAAATGGTGCTGGGAGAATTGGAAATCCATATGCAACAGAATAAAACTAAACCCATATCTCTCACCATGCACGAAACTAAACTCAAAATGGATTAAGGATCTTGGAATCAGACCAGAGACCTTGCATCTTATAGAAGAAAAAGTAGGTCCAGAGCTTCAACATGTCGGCTTAGGACCAGACTTCCTCAACAGGACTCCCATAGTACAAGAAATAAAAGCAAGGATTAATAACTGGGATAGATTCAAACTAAAAAGCTTTTCTCAGCAAAGGAAACTATCAGCAATGCAAAGAAAGAGCCTACAGAGTGGGAAAAAATCTTTGCCAATCATACTTCAGATAGAGCACTAATCTCCAGAATCTATAAAGAACTCAAAAAACTCTACACCAAGAATGTAAATAATCCAACTGACAAATGGGCTAAGGAAATGAATAGACACTTCACAGAAGAAGATATACAAGCAATCAACAAACATATGGAAAAATGTTCAACATCTCTAGTAATAAGATAAATGCAAATCAAAACCACCCTAAGATTCCATCTCACCCCAATTAGAATGGCGATTATCAAGAATACAAACAACAACAGGTGTTGGCGAGGATGTGGGGAGAAAGGTACACTCATACATTGCTGCTGGGGCTGCAAATTAGTGCAGCCACTCTGGAAAGCAGTATGGAGACTCCTTAGAAAACTTGGAATGGAACCACCATTTGACCCAGCTATCCCACTCCTTGGCCTATACCCAAAGGACTTAAAATCAGCATATTACAGAGATACAGCCACATCAATGTTCATAGCTGCTCAGTTCACAATAGCCAGATTGTGGAACCAACCTAGATGTCCTTCAATTGATGAATGGATAAAGAAAATGTGGTATATATATACAATGGAATATTACTCAGCCATAAAGAATGATAAAATTATGGCATTTGCAGGCAAATGGATGACATTGGAGAATATCATGCTAAGTGAGATAAGCCAATCTCAAAAAACCAAAGGAAGAATGATATCGCTAATAAGTGGATGATGACACATAATGGGGGGTGGGAGGGGTTAGTGTTGGGGTTGGAGTTGGGTTTAGGGAGGGGGGCAGGAATGGAGGAAGGAAGGACTGTATAGAGGGAGGGGTGGGAGAGGTGGGGGGAAGGGATATAATGGCAGAATGAATCAAACAACATTACCCTATGTAAATTCATGATTACACAAATGGTATACCTTTACGCCATGTACAGACAGAGAAACAACATGTATCCCATTTGTTTACAATAAAAAAAAGAAATAAAGGGATACAAATAGGAAAAGAGGAACTTAAGGATTCACTATTTGCTGATGACATGATTCTATATTGAGAGGATCCAAAAACCTCCTCCAGAAAACTTCTAGACCTCATCAATGAATTCAGCAAAATAGCAAGCTACAAAACCAACACGCATAAATCTAAAGCATTTTTATACACAAGCTACGAAACAGTTGAAAGGAAAATGAGGAAAACAACTCCATTTGCAATAGCCTCGAAAAAAAAAAATACTTGGGAGTCAATGTAACAAAAGAGGTAAAATATCTCTACAATTAAAACTGCAAATCATTGAAGAAAGAAATTGAAAAAGACCTCAGAAGATGGAAAGATCTCCCTACTTCTTGGATAGGTAGAATTAACATTGTCAAAATGGGCATACTACCAAAAATGCTATACAGATTAAATGCAATTCCAATTAAAATCCCAATGATGTAACTTACAGAAATAGAGCAAGCAATCATGAAATTCATCTGGAAAAATAAGAAACCCAGAATAACTAAAGCAATCCTTAGCAGGAAGAATGAAACAGGGGGTATTGCAATACCAGAACTTCAGCTATACTACAAAGCAATAGTAACAAATGGCATGGTATTGGTACCAAAATAGACAGGTAGATCAATGGTACAGAATAGAGCACAGGGACACAAACCCAAATATTACAATTTTCTCATACTAGACAAAGGTGCCAAAACTATGCAATGGAGAAAAATAGCCTCTTCAACAAATGGTGCTGGGAAAACTGGAAATCCATATGCAACAGAATGAAAATAAACCCCTATCTCTCACGTTGCACAAAAATCAACTCACAATGGATCAAGGACCTTGAAATCAGACCAGAGACCCTGCATCTTATAGAAGAAAAAGTAGGTTCAAATCTTCAACTTGTTGGTTTAGGATCAGACTTTGTTAACGGGACTCTCATAGCACAAGAAATAAAAGCAAGAATCAACAACTGGGATAGATTCAAACTAAAGATCTTTCAACAAAGGAAACTATAAGCAATGTGAAGAGAGAGCCTGCAGAGTGGGAGAGTATCTTTGCCACTCATACTTCAGATAGAGCACTAAGTTCCAGAATATATAAAGAACTCAAGAAACTCTACACCAAGAATACAAATAACCCAATCAACAAATGAGCTAACGATATGAACAGATGCTTCACAGAAGATCTACAATCAACAAACATACAAAAAAATATTCACCAACTGAATGAATCAAACCTCATTACCCTATGTGAATGTATGATTATGCAAATGGTATGCTGTTACTCCATGTAAAAACAGAAACAACATGTATCCCATTTGTTTACAATAAAAATAAAATTTAAAAAAAGACTGATTAGTATTAGGTTAGGGCACTCACACAACTGACCCAGAGAAGAATGATCAAGGAAAGTTTAGGGAACTCAGAAAAAAAACTAACAGAGAAGACTGAGCACTATTAACTGAGTGACACTCACACTCACGACCAAAATAAGACTGAGAAAGAACACGTCAGATGAACTTAGCAGCTTAAACAAAGAGATTTAGCCACATTAGGACAAGGACGGTAAAATTGAGGATCCGGTGGAATTGAAGCACTGTGGATGAGGGGCACTACCACAGAACACAGAGCACCCTCAGCAATGATGGGTGAGGGGAGACTTAGGGCAGGACACAGAGAATCATGAACAACGTTAAATGAGGTTTTTTTTTTTTTTTTTACCACATGAGTCAGAGGATACAAACTTCTTTTGGAAGAGAGGTGGTCATCAAGATGATTCACAGTCTTTGAACCTTTATCAAGGGAGTCCCTCAGGCCATGGTCTCAGGTAGTTTAGAGGTGAAGTGACACTGCCACATTTTCAAACATCCAGAGAAGTCCTCCATGATGACAGGAAATTGTCCTTGGGAACCTTTCACACTGTCCATTGACAGGGTGCATTTTGCCTGAATCAGGTGTCCTAGGAGGTTTACTCTCTTGTCAAAAGGGAACAACTAGTGACATATCAGAGAAGATTCTGAAAATTCTTAAATATATTCTTTTCTTCTACTCTTCAGAAAGATGTCAGAAATTCTGTCTGAACTACATCACCCATAAGACATCAGTTCCTTGATAAAAGGTGTGGAAATTGTCGATGATGAATGGTAGACTGAGATCCCCAGTGCTGTGGGCATTGACATCCTTAAAAATTATCTTGGGTTTTCAGGCATTGGGAAGGAGCCAGTATGCATGGCAGCACTGAGGGCCTATTGAGTTTTTTCAAAAGAGGAGGTATCCACATTTGTCTAAATTTCCACAGTAGTGCTGGTATTGACACACAGATAAGGTCTGAGATGGTGCATTTGAAGGAAAGGGGCCCTCCCAGATTTTTCATTCAAAGTATCAAGTTGCTTTGGGCTCAGTAGAGACTGCACAATGGTGGTGCAACTCCACTGTCCAATAATGCCCACAGGGGACTAAGCACCGGTGGGAAAGTGGTGCTCACCCACATGACTTAGAGGACCCTGAGTAATGGCATGGGAGTAGAGATTAAGTACAGGACACAATAATTGGAAATGTTTGGAGAGGGTCACTCACCCACAGGATTTAGAAGACCATGAGTAATAGTGGGGCAGGTGAAATTAGGACACAAACCATAAAAGGCTGAGCAAGGTTAGGCTCTCTATGATCAAAAACAGGAGTCAGAGGAGTTTGAGTTAAGTTTGGCTCTGGGAACGTAGCACATGGAACAGAGGAGACTGAGCGCTGCTGGGTGAGAGGTGCTCACAGAGGTCCCAGAGTATACTGGTCATCACTGGATTGGGATGTTAACCCATAGGACACAGAGGAGACAGAGTACTTGAGGGTAAGGGGCACTCCAACACAATATACAGAAAAAATAAACATCTGTGTGAAAGGTGTTTTCACCACAGGATTCAGATGACACTAAGCAATGGTTTGTGAAGGGAGATTAAGGACAATACTGAGCAATGTTAGGTGAGGGGCACTCACTCACAGGACTCAGAGGAGTGTGGGCAAGAATTACCTTGGGGAACCTAAAACAGCACACAGAGAAGACTAAGCACTATAAGGTGATGGACGCTCACCAAAATCACCCAGATAAAATGAGCATGAAATGGTTTGTTAAATGAGAAAAAAGAAAAAGAGGAAACTAAGCAGTATTTGGTGAGGGATGCTCACCCACAGGTCACAAAAAAAAAGAATAAGAAAGACAGGTTATTTGAAAATTGTAGCTTAAGCAGAGAAGGCTGAGCAATGTTAGGAGAGGGACTATCACCAAGAGGATTCAGTGGAATCAGAGCACTAATGGGTGATGGGCACTCACACACAGGAATCAGAGTACTCTAAGCAATGTTGAATGAGGCGAGATTTTGGCAGGACCCAGAGAAGGTTGAACAATGTTCAACTACCTATGATCATGTTTGGGAGCCAGATGAAGCTACAATAAGATTGGTTATGTGAACTTAGCACATGGCACAGAGGAGACTGAGTACTGCTAGGTAAGGGACATTCACCCAGAGGTCCAAGAATATGCTGAGCACTGCTGGATGAGGGGAGCTCACCCAGAGGAAACAGAGGATGCAGAGTACTGGAAGATAAGGGACGCTCCAAAATAAAATTCAGGGAAAACTGAACACCTGTATGTGACTGATTCTCACCATAGAATTCAAATGACCCTGTGCATTGGTGTGTGAATTGACATTAAGTACAGGACCTAGAGTGCCACTTGCCGCCGCTTGCCGCTTGCCGCTTGCCACTGACCAGCAGGACAAATGACACGAACACTTCAGAGGTTCATGAAGCAGCTTCCGCTTTATTTGGATAACACCCTCAATATATAAGCAGTCTCATGCATATGCAATTGTAACCAGATATGTCCATCCAATCCTATTAAATGTCAAGCGATCAGGAGCTCAAGCATACATGTAAGATATATCTGTCCACACACTAGGCGGCTGAACTAATTATCATACAACCAATGGTAAACGCTTCCTGTTTTTCTCAAGGCACATTCAGCACACTGTTTGGTTCTCAGCCAGTCGCCATCTTTGGATGCATGTGGCGTAACCCGGGGACCCGCGTCTCACCCGCCACACTAGAGAAGTCTGTGCACAGTGAGGTGTGGAGTGCTCACACACAGGACCCAGAAGGGTTTGAGAAGGATTGCATTGGAGAACCTGAAAAATTAAAAAGAGAAGAGTGAGCACTCCAAACTGAGGTGTGCTCACCAATAGGACCCAGAAAGGAAGGAGCATGGAATGGTTAGGGAACTCAGACAAAGGAAACAGAAGAGACTGAGCACTGTTAGGTGAGGGGGACTCACCCACAGAACCCAAAGGAAACTTAGTAATTATAGGTTAGGCAAAAGTAGTTCACCCTTGAAGATTCAGAAGAAATCCCAACACAGGACTGTGATCTGTCCTTGTATCAACGATCCTTAGTCAGGGTCACCAGTGACCAAGCAGAGCCTTTCCCCCACCAGAGACTCACCAAGGGTACCAAGTGCTACAGATTGAGACATATTTTTATTATTACAATGTGTCCCCCATAGACTTCTCCAGGGACTGTGATTTTAGAGGAGACTGAGATGAAGGGCCCCTGGGGAGGTAAAGGGACCCTTTGTGTCTGCAGGACAGCAGTTCAGCCGGGGTTCCTGGTGCAGTGGGGCCTAGGTGCTGTCTCCTCCTCACTCCCTGTTCCTCCTCACTCAGGTTGATTCCCTGTCACCCATGGTCACCATGGGAAGCAATGTGACTACCATCGAAATTTGATAGGGCAGACATTCAAATAGGTTGTTGCCATCATCTGGAGGGTGTGCAATGGTACTGAGGTTATCTAGAATCACCATAGCCACTGGTGTCCACCCCCAGGCCATGGCTGGGGGGAAGCAGACTGGGTCGATATATGTCTTTTGCCTCTCCAACTTAAATGGACTGGCAGGAGAGAAGAGTACCTTGCTTGTGCCTGTGCAGCAAAGGAGACCTTCAGCCTTTGATTACCAGGAACTTTGGTATATTCTGTGAGTGAGCAAGTGCCTTCTCTTGCATATAAAAATACATATGTAAAAAGAAAAATAAAAGAAAAAAGTATATATATACATACATATCATATTTAGCCAGACAAGATGGTGCATGGCTATAATTCCAGCTACTCAGGAGACTGAGGAAAGAGGATCATAAGTTTCAGGCCAATCTGGGCAACTTAGTGAGACCCTGTATCAAAACAATATAAAAAGGGCTGAAGATGTAGTTCAGTGATAAGCACCCCTCCATTTGAACTCCAGTACCAGGAAGAGAGAGAGTGAAAGAGAGATAGAAAGAAGAAAGAAGATATGATTAAAATCATTACAAAACATAAATAAAAACCACAAAGAGATACCACTATGTCCCTCTGAAAATGACTGGAATTAAAAAAGGACTGACCATACTAAGTTCTGTCCAAGTAATGGACAATGGAACTCTCATACATTGTTGGTGGGGAGAAATGGTATGACCCCTTTGGAAAACAATCTGTCAGATTCTTACAATGTTACTATTATATTTGCCAAATATTCTAGGCATTGATTGTACACTAAAATATTTTTCCTAAAGTAAACATTGTCCCCCAAAAAATTTTTAAAAATTGATTCTCAGCACCACAAAAATAAATTTAATTAGACAAAATCCATAATCAATTAAAAAGATTCAAAATGGGAACAATTCAAATGATAATAAAAAATGTAGTATATCTAGCAACAATAAGAATAAATTTTAAAATAATAAGGTCACATAAAAGAAGGAGTAAAAAATGAATAGGCAATTTATGATTCCCTTTATAACAAATGAAAACTGTTCTGCAGTGACAAAAGATCAGTGTTTTCCTGAGAATGGGGCAAAGTGACATGAAGAAGTAATCTAGAGAGGGATAGGTGAAGGGAATTGCAAAGGGATATAAGAAGAATTTCCGAGGTGATGTGTATGTTTATTATCTTTATGGTAACATTGAATTAATCAGTATACTTGTATGTTAAAACTTACTAAAACTAGCATATATTTTATGTAGGTAGAGTAGTCTTTGATATAATCAAATAAATCTGTCTGATGGTTTCTATTATTCTCTTGTTTTATTAATGTGTATACCCTAAGATCAAATTGATCCATACTACATATAACCATGATAGAAATGATTATTTGTTATCATATGTTGATATATTGATGCTCATTTCCTTTTGAAGTATAGAAATAAAAATTTTGTGTTCAAGGAAAATAATCATGACACTAAAGAGTAATTGGTTATCTTAGGGAATGTTACATAACATATGTCATTCAAACAGAGAAAACTGTATTTGAACAGTAATTCTTATTTTTGAAAATATTAATATTTAGTAGATAATATTTTAACTAACATTGCTTAGAAAAGTTCATTAAAATGTGTAAAACATGAAGTCACCAGGAAAGAAGCATTATAATCTCAAATTTCTAGAAACACCTAAAATTTTATATTTCCACACCCATTAGAGTGATACACAATCTATGCAGAAAGAGAAAAAACTGACCTCAAATGCATTACCTCCCATATTTTACTCAACAATACACTTCTGACCCCAGGATAGTGCAGTTTGTTATTTCATTTTATTTTTGTTGTTTTATTTAATCTCACCTATCATGCAAGCAATGCTGCAGCTGTGGACACTAGCTGGGTATCCTTTAATTCAGTACAGTTCTTACACATAATTCATTTCTTAGCCCACAGAATGTGGAATCAATCTTGAAGATGATTGTTTTGCCTGTTTTTGTGACCCACCAGCTGTAAGTCAGGACTTGCACAGTCCCCTTCTCAGGTTTGATTAACTTGCTTGAGCAACTCACAGAATGGAGAAAAACATATTTGCCAGTTTATTGTTAATAATATTAAAAAGGACACAGATGTAGAAATATGTAGGACAAGCATGGGGGAAGAGGCCTGGAGCTTCCATGTCTTCTCCAGGTGCCACACTCCATGAATCTCTATCTGTTCATCTATCCATAAACTCTCTGAACCCAGCATTGTGGAGTCATTTCTATAGGCTTCATAATATAAGCACAATCAAAGCATGGATGACCATTGAGAAATGTAATTGGAAAAGCATATGATCTAATCCTACTAGACTGGGTAGAAAAACTCAGCAAGTCTTTTTGACATTTTTCTTAGCATCTATGTATAGCAGTCCTTTCTCCATTATATGGGGCAAGACTCTTACTGACATGAGGGTCATATGACCTATTATCAGACCACAGATGTTAATGAATTTTTTTATGGCCAGATCCAAGACAGAGGAATGTCAGAGACTCTATGACCTGTCTTAGGAAAGAGAAATTCTAGTTATTGAGCCAGGAACTATGAATATGGATATATAGATAAAGACATAAAGGGATAGATAGATATCTCACATGTGCAAATTGCTGATTATAATTTATATAGTTAGTATAGATAGATAGATAGATAGATAGATAGATAATAAATAATTTGTGTATGTGTGTGTATATGTATATATGTGTATGTTATGAAAACACAATCAGACAAGCTGGTGCATGCCTGTAATTCCAGGTACTTGGGAGGTTGATGCAATATGATGACAATTTCAAGGCCAGTCTGAGCAACTTAATAAAATTCTGTCTCAAATTAAAGTAAGCCTGGACATATAGTAGAGTGGAAGAGTGCCTTTCTAGCATGTGTAAGGTCTCACTCCCCAGCACTGCAAAAAATGTAGTGCAAATGCACTAATATGTAATTCAAAATGCATATTAATCATCATTTTCCCCAGTGTCTTATTCCTTGCTTTGAAACAAAGAAAATATTTCTAACATGGGCCTCAAGGGTTACTATGAACCACATACTGGTGAAGGATTAGGGTTAGGATTGAGGTTAGGGTTAGGGTTAGGTCAACCTCATGAGATCAAATTAACTTCTGTACTTTATGTACATTTGTGAACCTCATTTGTACTATTCTTCCAAGTACTCTTATTCAGATATATAAAATCACTTAAGCCAGGCATTATATCTTAGCAGGGATGGAAGTGTTGGTCTCCTGAGCACTGCTGCCCTTCAGATCTTAAGCAGCAATCATAAGCCACATCCTCAGAAACTATCTTCTTCTGACACCTGATATGAGCCATCTGAGGAGTTTCCAGGAAAGAAAAATAATACAGAAACCACTGTGCCTTATATGAGCAACTATTTGCCTGGCACCATGCTAGGCACTGGTCAATGACCAATGACACTGATGCAATTGGGTATTGATCATAACAAACAGAGGGTATAATGGACTTCTCACCACACATTTTCCTTATACTTTCTTCCTCTATTCCCTAAGTACAAATTTGAAAGTTGTAAGTGGTCTTAATTCCTACAGGCATTTGTGATCCCACAATATCCACAGGGCTATGTACTTGCACGTGAGTGGGCATGTGGGTGAGCATTTCCACCCCCATTTTACAAAGGAGAGCTGGGTTCACAGAGGGCCATTCCCTGTTTTATCCTCATTCATCCAGATTTAACAAAGAAAGTAGGTCCAGGACACACTGGAGCAAAACATCACGCTGCCTGGTGTCAGAAGGATCCCATATCTCTCCCTTTTCACTCAGCAGTCACCTTGTTCCAGAGCAGAGTGAGGCAACTTGGTCTGAGGTTTCTTTCTTTCCCAACAATCCAGGGGTTTCAGTCCCCACAGCAGGACACCCACACCCTCCCCGAGTCAAAACACCCCACCAAATCACCTATATCTCTTAAAATGTCCTCCAGGTCACCATGATCAACACAATGACATCAGGTTTCTGTGGTAACCATGATGAGCAAGTTTCTTCACACCGGAAATGCTTACACAAAATCCTTCTCTCCCCTTTCTCTAATTATAAAAAATGCCTTCCTTATGCAGGCCACCATCTAAGATGAGTCCCAATTAGAACTAGTCTTCTACACTAGCAGTGAGCCAAATTCTGGTCCAGTTGTGCGAACAAACAAATTTGTTTGCTTTAAAAATGACCCTAGGGGAGTGTTATCAGTATAGAGAGACACTGGAAGGTATCTTAGAACTCTTGGATATGACCTAACCAACTGAGATAAAACATAAAAGATTCACACACCATGCTACATACTTTCCCATCCTTGGCAGAAAACTAAGAGACTGCTTCTTATACATTGAATAAATGACATAGGAAAGTTTTTTCTTTTTATTTTAAAAAATCATTTAAGGAATCTCAGAATTATTTCAAAAAAGCAGAACTGGAATATTATTTAGTAAGCAGAAACTTATGCATGTATTCAAATCATATATTGGATTATCCTGGGGATTGCTTACCTTCATTCCTGATACATTCTTCTATGTAGAAGGGATTCACAACAAAACACATCTAGTCTCTACACACACATTCCTTCTTCATAATGGAAATTACTCATCTAAAAGTGAGTTTGTAAGACAAAACAGGAATTGCACTGTTTAGGCCTTCTCCCTTCTAAATTGTTGGTCGTAATCTTGCCTTATCCAGCATATGTTCTGGTCTGCTCTCAGGGACGTTTTTACAATAGGTCTACAGCTTCCCTCCTATGACATTGTCTCCCCAGATTTTCTGTGGTCTTGATCCCAAAATATTGAATCTTTAATAGCCTCTCCAAATATACCCTGTTCTTAGTCTGGATTCTAAACTAAGTAAGGATTATGAGAAAATTATATTGAAAACAATATATTGACTTTCTTTCTTACATATGAAAAATTCCATTAATTAAATATAAATATATGAGAATGCTCACAACAAAACAGATAAGAATAATCTACATATGAGAATATGACAGAATACCTGACTATTGCACTTTATATCAAGAAAACCATAGCACCGAATAAACCCATTCACCCACCTGTGTTGCTTCCACATAGCCACAAAGGCCTGGAAGTGAAATGTGTATATACCTGTTATTTCCAGAAGGAGTCCTGTCTACATGTACTCAAGGAAAGTGCCTTCCTGGCCAAAAGGTATCTCAGTAGCAGGACAAAGTGTTTCAGGACACATTCTTTGAGGAATTCTTCTTGATGTGAAAAAAAGCCTCTCATTCTTATTGCACATACATCATACAAGTTTCAAAGAATGTGGCTTTTGTGTGGTTTATAGAGCCACTTCATGCAGCACTATCTTATTCCCTTAACAAGCACAATTATACTTGAAGTATCTTCTTTTAAAAGGGGATTGAAATTACAAATTCTAAGAGTAGAGTGAAAACCTTAAAAAAATTTCCCATAGAAACTCCTTCAAAAACAAACTGATGAAATGTTTCAAAATTAAACTCACACATAAAATCTCAGGTAAACTACATATGAAATTATAACAAATCCCCCTCCTTCACTTTTCAGAATAAGAGAATCCCCTTTTCATTCAATGGTAACACACTACAAGAGGTAAAGTTCACAAAATCACATATTTTGGGTTTATATCTCTGCTTAACAACAACCCAAAACAATAAATGTTGATTATCTCACAGGAGTTTGTGTTGACTTGATCCAGCTGGGCCTTTTCTGATCCATGTTGTGGCTGTTATAGGTGGTATATTAATCTGGAGGCTCCAAACTTCTGGAACATCAAGAGAACTCCCTCAATATATGACAATTGGTACTGGAATCTCCTGAGAACAGGTATGACAACTGATTAAAGCACCTTGACTCTCATTCAAAAAGGCCCACATATATAGGGCCATCAGATTACATTTAGCCAGCTAATTTTATAAACCAAATAATAGCATATAATTTCTATTCACATGTAGTATCATTCTGTTTATCTGAAACTCAAATTTAGCTGGATGTCCTATATATATTCTTATTAAATATGACAATTTTGGGGGAAGGCACACTGAATCTCCAGTTTAATAAGCATCTGACACAACTCTTCCAATGAGTCAATTCTGGGAAAAAAAATGATCATGCCTACAGTAAAGAAAAAAAATTGATAATGTCTGGTGCTGGTAACATGAGGGGGAAATAGACACAGGCATGCAGTTTTGGTTCCAAATGGTGTTATCCATTTTCTGAAGCCCATGTTATTATGCATTAATAAATTGAATGATCTTGAAACTGAAGCTCTGTTTCCACCAAAAGGGAAGATTAAATGGCAGTTTTAGAAAAGGATTTCAAGGTGATTCAGACCTGAAATCTAATTAAAGAGCTGACTGGACAGGTCAGGAGCCACATGGGTTTTCTAAGAAAAAATAGACAAATTTATGAAGCAGATTGTTTAGAGTGTCTATCTCCAAGTTCATTGTGTTAGTTCTTGGAACTAATCCCATAACAATACTTTGGATGAGGTATTACTCTCCTCTCTTCATGGATGAGTGTGACTATGAAACATTTGCTTATAACTACAGAGTCAGATGTCTAAGAGGTTATTCACCAGTACCACTGCCAGAGTCAGGGAGAGAACCTGCCTCCTCAGCACCTTGAGTTGCTGGTGGCCAATCTTTAGCAAATATGCCAGGACACATCCTGCCATTATGGTTAATGTATTTTTCCCGTGTTCATCCTGCAGCAGGGAGCTCAGTTTGGTGCCCCTTTTCCTTTCCTCAGAAGAGATTCATGGCAGGTCTGGAAGCAGAAGCTGTCTGAAGTCACTGATTATTTTATCTTTTTTGAAAACATAATTCATGGAAGGATGGAACTGCTTGTACCTCACAGGAAGGTGAGGACCTCTGAAGAGAGAGAAAGATAGGAAAAGAAATTTCTCTAAGATAGGGAGCATGAGCAAGGTATAACATTCCTTCAAAGTGTAGAGGCCTGAACACTACCCCATATCTATTCTTGGATTAGTTCTGTAGATGTCCCATTAAGACTGGGTCTCCTCTAATGACAGTTATTTTTAGCTTGGAACAGGAGATCCATGGAGGAGAAAGGAAGTTTCAGATTTCCCCTAATCACAATACACCTTGCATTCTCAGCAGATGTGGCATCTTGAAGAAGAGTCTCAAAACAGGTACTTTGGGGCAAAATTGTCATTCATATTTCAATGGTTTGGGAGCCTCCAAAGGACTATAGAATATATGCAGAGGTAGACAACTTCTATAATATTAAAATGTTCACATTCGACTCTTAAGTGGGGATTAGTTGATAAAAATTGTCTAAAAAAGTCCTTGGGGGAAAGGTAATAATGAAATAAGGTTTCACAAAAAACTATACACAGCCACCTCTCTTGCTTACTCAGCAACCTCTTTTGTTGTTAGTGGTAATAGGAGTGGTGATGTTGATTATAATAAAGTGATAGAAATGAAATTCTGCCTCTTGGGATTGAGGCTTTGGTATGGGGTTTATGTGTATTGAATTGGCTTTTTTTTAAGGCACTACAGAGAAAATAATCAGGAAAGTAGGCATTTCCTATGGAGACAACTGAAGATTATTGTTTTGTTCTCCAACATGTAGTCTGTATGACCAAGGAAACTGCACCATAAAGCAGGAAGAATAAGGGGAATTAATAAAATAAATTTTCAATTCATACACTGAAATGAAGTGACTGGTGCCTATATGCCAACAATATGTTGCAGTGTTGACCTTATATTTTCTTCTAGCACTTCCAGTGTTTCTGGTCTAATTCCTAGGTCTTTAGACCACTTTAAATTGACTTTTAGGAAGAATAAGAGATAGGAATCTAGTTTCATTCTTCTATATGTGGCTACACAGTTTCCCCAGCACCATTAGGTTAAAATGCTATCCTTTCTCCAACATATCTTTTTTGGCAACTTTGTTAAGAATCAGTTGACTGTATGTGTATTTTTCTCTATGTTTTCTATTATATTCCATCAGAATTCTTTTCTGTTTTTATACCAATACCACACTGTTTTTGTTACTATATCTCTATAGTGCAATTTGAATCAGTTACTGTGATGCCACCCACATCACTTGTATTTCTCAGTATCATTTGTACTGTTTTGGGTGTTTCATTATTCCATATGAATTTTAGGTCTGTTTTTTCTCCTCAAACTGAAGAAGTAAAACCAAGAATTGATCAATGTAATTGCTTCAAATTGAAAATCTGCACAGTAAAAAATTAAGAACATGAAGACAGAACACACAGAGTGGGAGAAAACACTTGCCAGCTACTCTTTTGAATGAATATTTATATTCATAATATATAAAGAACCAAAAAACTTAACAGTTCCCCCAAAAAGCAAATAAGCAACCAATAAATGGACAAATGTTGGAACAGATATTTTTCAAAATAAGAAATAAAAATGGCCACAAATATATGAACAAATATTCAACATTCTTAGCATTCAGGGAAATGCAAATCAAATCTACACTAAGATTTCATCTCATTACACTTTTTATGGCAATGATCAAGAATACAAATAAAAAGAGTCACTGGCACAGTTGTGGAGAGAAATGTATACTTGTGCATTGTTGGTAGGACTCTAAAGCAGTACATTCACTTTGGAAAGCAACATGGAGATTTCTCAAATGACTAGGAATAGAACCACCATATAACCCAGCTCTACCCCTCCTTAGTACTTATCTGAAACATCTAAAATCAATATTCTACAGTGATACATACTTACCAACATGTACATCATTGTAACTTACAATAGCCAAGTAATAGAACCAGCCTAGTTGAACCTCAACAGCCAAATGGAGAAAGAAATATGGTATATATACACAATAAAATTTTACTCAGCAATAAAAAAGAGACATTATACAATCATATCATTTTCTGGTAAATGGATGAAGCAAGAGACTATCATGTTAAGTAAAATAAGTCAGGGTCAGAAAGTCAAGGGTCAAATACATTCTTTCCCAGTGCAGAAACAATAGAGAGAAAATAAACTTTAACAGGGGAATCTAATGGAAATAGAAGGGAGAATAGTAGATTACAAGAAGGAAATTGAGTAGGAGAAAGGATGGATGGGAAAGGAGAGGAGCTATGAATTTAAATTGAGCAATTTGTGATATGCACTTGTATAAATGTATTACAATGAATTCCACTTATGTGTATAAGTATAATAGAACAATTTAAAACAATAAATAAATAGAAGGAAGACTTATAGAATAGAGGCAGGAAAGTGAGACAGGGAGGAGGAGAGAAAAAGCAAAATACTGAGGATTGAAATGGAGAAATTATATTAAATGTATTCATGAATATGTCAGTATAAACCCAGGTATGATTTTTTTACTACAATGCATGAATAAAACTGTTAGGTTGGATTTTAGGAGACCATATGATGGAGAGCAGAGCAAGGGAGTTAAAGGGCAGTGCACCACATGGTGACCAAACAAACCGGCAGGAAAAATCCACTGACCCTTACCTCCACTTTTCACTCAGCAGGACCCCTGCCCATTTGAGCCTATAAAGACCCTGGGCAGCCAGGGCCATGTGCAATTTTCTCTGGCTCCCTACCGTGACCTGTATTCTGGGGGGCTGAAAATTTCACCCGAGAGCCAAATTCCAATAAAGCTTGCTTTGGCTGCTTTCTGTCCAATTTTATTTGGCCACTAGCTATGTCCCTGAGCTTACATTTGGTGCCAAAACCCAGGAGGGTTTTCAGATTTTCCCACATCAGGGTTGAGGTTCACACCCTCCCTCATAAGAACCAGGAGATTCCATTCTGTTCCGCACAGCTCTGCTTTGTTCTGCTTCCCATTATCTGGCATCAAACAGATTAAGTTCCCTCGGGTTTTTTCCATTTGCTTTTCCAATCTTTACCATTTGATCCACATGGGGTCTGTCCATTTCAAATGCCACAGAATCCCCCCCTCACCCATTCCGTTTGGGATCTGGTCACTGGGGAAACATCCTGACCTTCAGTTAGCCTCCTGTTTATTCCATTCTTGACACCTGCAAGTTGAAAGTTATTTGGCTTTTGGCCCATCTGCTGTTTTTGTGGTATACACAAACTAAAATTTGGACACCTTTTCAGCTTCTGTATATGTCTCTGGGTAAAGTTGGACAGCTAATGGGAAATACCAGTAGCTCAGTGGGCCCCAAACTCCTTTGGGCTGTCTCTACCATAATTTCACTAAACTGGGACTCCCAAAGATTTAAGCCATAAGCGGCTAGTTTTTTTTTTTTTTTTTTTTTTTTTTCGACAGTGGCCTGGTCTCAGTATGTTTTAAATCTCAAGATGATCACCAAATGACACTCAAGACCATTTGCAAGTTTTTCATTTTGGAATTTGGTGCTCACCCCACCCCTTCTTCTACCTGTTCCAACACCCATGTTCTCCTCTCTGGGGGTGGTTCGAAACCCCACTCCCTCCATGCTCCACCACAATTCCACCTCCTCTTCTTGTCCTCCTCCTGCACACCTGCCCCATCCTCCTGCTGATGCAGCTCCTCCTTCTCTTCCTTCTCAGGGCCCTCCCACCTCCCCTCCTCCTCCTCCAGAACATCCCTCCACACACTGTGTTCCCTCCTCCCCTGTTAGCTCAAGATCTCCTCAGACCTTCCCACCACCTAACACAGAACCTCTTTCTCTTCTCAAGGTGACTGGTGCAGAGAATGTTGTGTGAATCCAAGTTCCATTCTCAATCCAGGATTTTTCCCATATTGAGAAACATTTAGGGTCTTTGTTGATTCCTCTACGTATATTAAGGAATTTAGATATCTTTCTGAGACTTATGATCTCACTTAGTAGAACTTTCTTCCACTCTCACCCCAGACTAATGACACTGCCTCCAAGAGGCACCACAAGATCTTGCCAACCAAGTCCACCTAACGGACATGACTCTCCCCACGGGTGCAAAAGAAAAAAAAAATTTAACCAGAATTTCAACAAAGTAATAATTAACAGCCATATCATTTTTCCAGGACTCTTGTATTTTTTTCCTAAATTATTTATTTTTCAAGCTCATAACAATGATAATTTGATCAGTCCAATTTTTATTGAACTCGAGTTTTTGAGTACAAGGCCTTAGTTTTTGTGTTATGTGTGTCTATTTTGTGTCCAAAAATCATGTACATATCAAGATTTATCTCACATGTCTCCAGATGGTCAAGTTTAAAAATGTTAATTGATATTAATCATTTGTTTCTAGAACTTGTCTCCAACAGAAAAGAGACAACAAATTCTGTTCAATATACCTATCTGATATATTGGCTTTTACATTAAAATAAGGATTTGACATATGTGGGATTACTCTAATGTGTTTCTTGGAAACATCCAATTAATTTACAGGGTGTTACCACTGGCCTCCTTGAGCAACCAATGGGACCTTCCTACAGACTGGTGGCATATCTTGTCAAGCAGCTTAATTCTGCCTGTGTCTCCCAGAGGACAGAAAGAGGCCTAGGTGAAAAATATCTCAAATGTCACAAAATCTAAACCCTCAGTCATAAGTGTAATCACAAGGTGGCCAGAGGCAGACCTTGATGGATTCAGAGAAGCCTTTTGTCTTTCACAAACTCAGACACAATTGGGATCCATTTTCCCAACGGGAAAAAAGAATGGATCCTGTTAGAGAGGGAATTTTGGTTATATAGGGTACAAAGATGTAATCCTTGAAAGCCATATACCTGTAACAGTTTTGACCATCATGAGCCAGTTGTGAAGGTTAAATCTTTAAGTTAGGATGGTGGTGGTTGTAAAAAGTTTGAAACTCATTGTGATTATTCTGGGATCCATTGTTTCCCAGAATTTCAATATGTGCTGTGCCTCCATTTAAGGCTAATCTGCAATGGAGGATGGTCTAAGTTTAGGGTTCATTGTTATTAGGTAAGTGTGCACTGGAGGAGGTTTAATGTATGGCCAATTTTTCCTTATTCACCCTGATCAACACTGTCCCTTCATTTTTCTTGGGGAGCTGTGTTTTAGGAATATTCTTTTCTGTAACCCTTCAATGAGGAAGAACGAAAAAGGGAATCTTGGATTGACAAAAAAATCACACAAAAGACAGAGACAAACTGGGTGTTGGCGAGGCACCTGGAATTACAATTTCTCTATTTGGAAAACCACCGAGCCCTGAGCAGGAAGGATCACAAGTTCAAGGCCAGCCCGGGGGATAAATTGAGACACTGTCCCAAAAGAAAATAACGCCTGCATGGTGGTTCATGGGTGTCATCCCAGAAGTTTGGCTGGGTGAGACCAGAAAGAGTATTGCAAGTTCAGTCACCCTCAGCTAGTTCTGAGGGCACCACAATCTCTCTCAATGCCTTTTTTCTGCCCCTCTCCCTACACCATTATGACACCACAAACTGTATTGGAGTCAAGGAGAGAGACTGGGCAAGGCACCACACACTGTTGGACACTGTTCCCAGACCAACAAAGAGGGAGGACACTGGGGGCAGAAGAGGCAGGGAAAATTCCATGAGACCACAGATCAGCACCAAGGTCACAACAAATAAAGAGATAACTGGAGAAGAGTGAGTGCTACATTCATGTGAGTACTAAGGATATAAACTATCCTGTGAGTCAGGCTCCATGCCAGAAGTACTAAGTCTTCTGTGCCCTGTGGTTGAGCACTCCTCCCCTAGAAGTTCTTAGTCTTCTCTGGGTGCTGTGTTTAATCTCCTCTCACACACCATTGGTCAGGGTCTTCTCTGTCCTCTGGGAGAGTGCACCTATCCCACCGTGCTCAGTCTCTTCTGGTTCCTATCCTTAATCTCCCTTTCCCAATATTGCTCAAGGTCTTCTGAATCCTGTGGTGAGTTCCCCTCTCCCACCAGTGCTCAGTGCCCTTTGGGCATTGTTAGTGGACACCCTTTGTATACCAGTGCTCACTCTCCAATGAGCCATAGGCATATAATTCCCTTAGTAAACTCTCTGGGTGAAACCCTTTTCTGCTAATGTCAGTACATCATCTTTGACCTTACCTGCATATACAGGCCAAAACAACTGTGGAAACTTTAAAGTTGTAAATACTTCCTCTTTGTAACAACCTCAATATGACTTGCTGCTGCCATACAAAGAGTCTCCTCATCATTACCTGAAAATTCAAGACAATTTTAATGGATGTCAATTCCCACAGCATTAAGAACATTGTTCCACCACTCATAGTCCACCATTTCCACACATTTGTTCAAGTAGCTGAGATCTTATGAGTGATGTATCATGACCCATAGTTCTGCCATCTCTCTGAGCATTGGATGGAAAGCATATAGTTAATTAATTTTAGGATCCTTTCTGATATATCATTGGATGCTCTCTTTGACAAGGAAAAACCTTCCTTGGACAATTGGGTGAGGCACAATGAACACCTTCATGTGAGAGTGTGAAATGTGACTAAGGACATTTTTCCATCATCAAGGAGGACATTTTTAGACCTTTTAAATACCACCATTCCCACCATCCATCAGCATACTGAGATTTTGGACCAAGGGACACTGTCAAAAAGGATCCAAAAGTTCTGACTCCTACAGGAGTGATACTTTTTCCTTAAAATACCTGCCTCCTCTGATTACTGCAGTCAAGGACACCTCATTTAAATTGTCTCAGACTTCTCTGGGATTTTCCCTAAAATTCTTCTCACCTGCTATTGTTAAAGGTTTTCCGAGTACTCTGGTAGAGCACCCCTCTCCTACCATCTCAGTCTTCTTTGTTTTAGTCACTAATTTTACCTAATCTGTCCTTAGTCTCCTCTCAACCCTGTGTGTGAGCACAAGTCACCTAATAGTGCTAATTCTGGTATTTTTTTTCTCTTCCTTCCATTACCATTCACTGCTCATTGTCTATTGAATCTTTTGGGTGAGCACCCCTCACCTAAGAGTGTTCAGTGTTCACTCTGTCCTGTTCCAGGTTTTCAAAGACAATCCTTGTTTAGACTCTTCTGAATCCCATGGGTGAGCACACCTCTACTAACAGTGCTCAGTCTTCTCTGATTTCTGTCCTTAATTAATATTCATACACCATTGCTCAGTGTCATATGTTGCAGTAGCCCTAGGATGGTGGCTGGCATTGAGCCAAGAGGTGGCACATAATTAGTGTTAACACGACGTGATCTACTTTTGCCTGATTAGTTAATGTCTCCTCTGCACTAGTGGTCAACAGATGTTTCTCATTCTTAATTGGTACCGTGGCACATGCTCCAACCGTGCTATTTAATCCTAAGCTGATTGGCTGCCTTAGGTATATAAGACACACACCTATAGGAAGCACCACGGATAAGCAGCACCTCTGATAGATCACAGAAGGCAGATGGCAGATCACAGATCACAGTACGCGGCACGCACCATTAAGAAGCACCTCTGATAGACAGCGCCTTTAGCATGCACTTCTAGCACACACCTTTAGTTTGCAGGATGCAGGACACACCTATAAGAAGAATCAGCAGAACTCTAAGAAGAAGTAGCATCTCTGAAAGTGTAGCCTCTCCAATAAGCAAAGCCTCTCTCTCTCTTAAGTAAAGTCTCTCTCTCTCCTAAGCAAAGTCTTTCCTTCCTCTCTCTCTTCCTCTTCAACTTCCTCTATAAGCTAGGGAACAAGCAAACAAGCAAGGAAGCAGTTCAGGAATAGAAGTAGTTTATTTCCAGTCCACCTCCGATAAATACCCGCGAGATTGTTGCTGCAGGCGGTAACAAATATCCGTGGGATTGTTGCTGTGGGCAGCAAAAAATCTGTCCTGTGGGTGAGTTCCCCATTCCCAACAGTGCTCAGTCCCCTCTGGGTATTGTGGAGATACAACCTTCACCTACTTGTGTTCATTCTCCAATGAGCCCTAGGCAACCTGGTTCCCTTAGTAAAATCTCTGGGTGAGCCCCTTTTGTCTAATGTCAGTATACCATCTCTGGCCTTACCTGTTTATTCAAGCAAATGTCACTGTGGAAGCTTTGAGAGTTGTGGATACTTCCTCTTTGCAACAACCTCCATAGATCTTTGTTGCCTCCATGCAGACAGAATCCTGGCCAAAGCTTGAAAACACAAGACAATTTTCATGGATGTTAATTCTAGCAGCACTGAGGAGCTTGTTCCATGACTCAGAGTCCACAAACTCCATAAATTTGCTCCAGGGACTGAGCACTTATGAGTGATATAACAAGTTCAGGATTTCTAACATCCTTCTGAGTAGTGAATGGAAAGCATATATTTCACTAGTTTCAGGATCAACTCTGATGTGTCACTAGCTATCAACTTTTGACAGTACAGGAAACCTCCTAGTAAATCTCTCAGGCACAATGCACATATTCAAGGGAGTGTAAAATGTGACCAAGAACAACTTCCCATCATCATGGGGGACTTATACAGACCTTTGAAATAGGATCATTATCACCATACCTCAGATCAGAGATACTGATCTGGCCTGAGGGATACTCTCAAAACTGTTCTAAAAACTCTGAGACCTATAGGTGAGATCTCCTCACCCAAAAGACCTCCATCTCCTCTGGATCCTATAGTCTAGCACCACACATCTATATTTACTATATCCTCTCTTGGTACTGCCCTAAATTACCCCTCATCCACTATTTTGCAGGATACTCTGAGCATCCCTCACTGATTCATGCTCTGATTCTACTACTCTTGTTAATAGTCTCTCTTCAACATGGCTCATCTTTCTTTGTTTAAGCTGCTACATTTGCCTAACCTGTATTTACAAAGTTTCCTTTGGGTTTTGTGGATAAACCCCACTCACCTAACAGTGGTCAGTCTCCTCCATTTTCTTTGTCTGAGTTCTCTAACCATTCCATGCTCCTTCATTTCTGGGTCCTATTGGTGAGCACACCTCAATTTACAGTGCTCACTCTTCTCTCTGTCATGTTTCAGGTTCTCCAATGCAATCCTTCTCAAACTCTTCTGGATCCTGTGTGTGAGCCCTCCACACCTCACTGTGCTCAGCATTCTCTAGGCCCTGTCCTTAATGTCTCTTTACACACCAGTGCTCAGGGTCATCTGAATCCTATGATGAGCACCACACTCACATACACGTGCTCAGTTTTCCCTGAATATTATTTTGGAATGCCCCTTATCTTCCAGTACTCTGCATCCTCTGTTTCCTCTGGGTGATCTTCCCTCATTCAGCAGTGCTCAGCATATTCTGGGACCTCTGGGTGAATGCCTCTCACCTTGCAGTGCTCAGTCTCCCCTGTGCCATGTGCTAAGTTCATATAACCAATCTTATTGCAGTCTCATCTGAATCCTGACTATGATCAAATGTAGTCGAACATTGCACAGCCTTCTCTGGGTCCTGCCAAAATCTCACTTCATCCAACATTGCTCCTCCTACCCTCTTTCCCTCCTACTGTTTTTCTCCTGTGGCCTCCCTGGTGCTTCCTTCTTGAGAAACCCAAATCCTGTGCAGAGCTGGGCTTTGGCTCTGCTCACCTCCTCTGGACCTGAAATCAGAGCTTTAGAATATCACACTTTTTTCCATGCAGAACAACCCACAGGGACTTCAGGATAAAGAGAATTCACTGAATACAGAGAGGGAAGGGACAGGTATCCACCCTTGTGAGGCCTGAGGAGCAGAACTGGCAACATAAATTCAAGTAGGGCCAGAAGGTTAGATGGCACCTTCCTCATGGGCAAGACCTTTATTAAAATCAAAATACTGAATTCCAGTTAGGAGGAGTTGAAAGGGACAATTCCAAACATACAACATATCCTAGGAGCCAGTGGGAAGAACTTGGAAAGCTCATTGGAAATTGGAGAAGTACATGCCTCAGCCCCAAGCTCAACACCCTGTGGTCACTGATACAGACAGAGCAATCAGATGAAGTTCTGCCACTGGATCACATCTAGAAATTGTGAAACTCTTGAAAGGGGAGGAGGAGGTGTTCATGCATAAGGCAAAATGTGTCCATGAATAGTGCAGTACAACACAATGTGGAAATTGTTTTTCAGACTATGGAGGAAGCACTCCAGTGGTGAAGAGTGAAAATGAAGCAGCAGAGAAACTGCATGCAGTGGAATGTCACAGTTCAACTGCAGCGAACAACTTGGGAGCTGGAGCAGGTACTGTGGGATGGACTCTGCCAGGGCATCTATGGCTCTGCACATGTGTGGTTCTGCAGTCTGACCATGTATTTGTGTGCATTTGTGCACAGGTAAGTGGTAGTGGAAGACTTTGGCATTCCTAAGCCAGGTCTCTGGGGAACATTTGTTTGTATGCTGCACAATAGGCAGTCATCATCCACAAGTGGTTCTGCTCTGCCTGTTTGCCTTTTCCTGGAGAGCAATTCATTGCTTTCTTCCCATCTCTGTAGCACTCTCTCAGCAGCCCTGGAGATTCCATTGAACAGTCCAATCCCTCATTCCTGCCCAGGCCATGATTGTGTGCCAACTCCAAAGGGGTATAGCCACAGAGCTGGCACCATCACCCTCGAGGCCAGACTTGGTTCTCTCTGAGCTGTAGGACTGAACATCTCCCCAAGACAAATCCTGCCAGTGGGACTCAGCCTCCTTTTGGGTGTTCTGGATTCTCCAGGGGGAGCCAAGCTCTGGAGGTTAGATGGAGAGGAAGAGAAGGTGGATAAGGAGCACATGGGGGTGTGGGGCAGGGAGGGAATTGTGCAGGGACAGGGGCATCCATGTGATCTCCCACCTGAGGGTGTGAGGGAAGGAGGGACTCCCATATCCATCCTGCTGGGGAGCCAGGAGGGCAGGGTTTTTATTGCTGAAGCCACTTGTTCTGCCCTGAGTACTGCAGGATGCTCTACAAACCCGTGGTCATGCAACATCTGCCTCAAGTCTGTAAGTGAACATTGATCACCTCAAATGGCAGAGGTAGCTTAGGGGGTTGATGTCCCTTGGTCAGTGGTACACAAGCAACAAGGTGCAGACCAGGAACCAGAACACAGGTGTGTCTGCCAGGAGGTCACAATATGCCTGATATAGCCAGAACCCTCCAGGGGAGGATATAGACAGGAGTCAATTAATGAGGTGCCAGGGTCTGTCCTATGGCTTGCAAGGCTGCTCTACCTGGGTACTCCAGTGAGATGACAGGCATGGTCTGCCAAATCATTGTCCCAGAAGAAGGGCAATAGTTTGGTGGGCTCAGAGATTTGGAAGTTCCTAGCTTTAGCTCCAGGATCACAGATAAGCTTGTGTATACAGAGGAGAAGAGGCCCAAAGCCAGAGGTCAGTTTCAGACCTCATCCAGGACTGAACCCAGCCTTGACAAGTTCAGTACAACACCTAAATAAAGACCAGAGCAGCCCCATTTGAAATCAACCAGCAGAGCTCAAGTTACAGCTGTGTGAGGGGCAGGGCCAGGTGTGTGAGGCAGGGTGAGGCTGCTGCTTCTGGGGCCTCACCTCCTTAAGCTTTGAGAGTTGTGGATACTTCCTCTTTGCAACAACCTCCATAGAGCTTTGGTGCCTCCATGCAGACAGAATCCTGGCCAAAGCTTGAAAACACAAGACAATTTTCATGGATGTTAATTCTAGCAGCACTGAGGAGCTTGTTCCATGACTCAGAGTCCACAAACTCCATAAATTTGCTCCAGGGACTGAGCACTTATGAGTGATATAACAAGTTCTGGCATCATTCTGGGCCATGATGGTGACTCTTGGCATATCCATTTGTAGTTGTTTAAGAATATGCATGCATTTGTTGATTTGAGGTACTGTGTGTTGATCCCAGGTGTTCTCTGCCAGTTTTTTTTTTTTTTATTTAAAAATAGGGTCTCACTAAGTGGTCCAGGCAGCCCTCAAAAATGGAATCCTGGGGCTGGGGAGACAGCTCAGTTGGTAGAGCGCTTGTCTTGCAAGCACAAGTCTTGCAAGCACCGAAAAAAAAAAAATGGGATCCTGGATCCTCAGACTCCTGGGAGCTGGCATTACTGACATGGCCACTGCAAAACACTCTGTGGATGTTGAAACCCCATGATGACACTCAGACAAAGACTCATGCACACTGCAGGGTGAGGTCTGAGGTCTCCTGTGTAGTGCTCTTCTGGCAGGTTCTGTATCTTTTGATTTTTTGAAGGACAGTGTAAACTGGGGCATTTTTTGTCTTTGGCTGGGAATGTGGCTACAGATTTTGCTCCTGCTCAGTTCTGAGACAGTTTGTCCAGTATATTGGTGAAATGGACAGAATTATGGGGACCATAACTAGAGAAAAATATGGTCTGACCCTGATGGACTGAGGAATGTCAGTGACTTGAGGCACTTCTGCCCTGGCAGGGAGGAAAGGATTGTAGTGAAAGTTCAATGGAAATATATGCCTTCCTCCAGATGCAAAGCAGTGTGGACTCTTGGTAAACCCAGATGGTTGGAGTATCTGAACCTCCCTGTAAATGCCCTGACTGATCACTGCCAAGTCTGTGAGTCAAGTCCTGTCCATGCTGGTTACAAGTGGAGTTGAGCATCTGTCATATGCCTTTCTGATTAGCATTGACAGTGGAATGTGTGAGGCATTGCTGCTTTCATTGGACTCCATCTCTTTTCTTGCAAGCCACAGAGATGTCCCATGGCTCAGGATGCTTGTCTTGGGTGGGGTACATGCAGGACATCATTTCCTCCTGCCTCAACTTCTCCTCCTTACCCAAGGTTTTCATGGCAATGGTTGTCATTTTGTATTACAATAAAGAAAGAATTTGATTCTTTGGAGTGCTTTCCAATGACCCTCGGTGTGAAGTAGTAGCCAGGGTCACCTGGTCACTATGCCAATGCCTCATTGACTTCACAGTTGGGCCACCTGGGAGCCTGATGCCATTACAGAGAGAATTCCAGCTAGAACTGCAGGAGTCACATGACTGAAAAAGTGGATGAGGATGAGAAGATGTGGGAGCTCTCAGCTCCACCTTTAGAGAAAGTGTCTGGTTTTGGGATTGCCTCCAAGGGTGGATGAGGAAAGGGTGGGGCTCAGATAGCAAATCCATGGATGCACACAGGTTGGGGAGGATGGTGAGTGAGACAGTGCGTATGTCTGAGAAATTGCTGTGAGTCCAACGTTCTCAGAGATAATAGGGGCATTCATGCTGGACACCCACAGAGCTCTGGGAGAAGGGCAGCTCCATGAAGTGAAAGGGAGTCCTGGGCACTTGGATAGAACAGAGACTGCAGCCAGGGTACCGGGAGCCTGTGATGTGTAAAAGGGCAGGTGCTGACCAGGTCCACTCTCCACTGAAAGCCCACCTGCTGTACCACTGCACCCAACCCAGGCATGTACTTCAGGATTCCAGGTTATGATAAGTTGAATAACCACTCTCTCTGAGCCTGTTTTGGTGCTTACTTTGTCTTAAAGCATCTTTTCCACTGACTCCTACAGTTGTCACTTTCTCTTTGAGAAGGGACCCATTCAGACTATGGGACCTGACATGTCCATCCAGGCAAAATGGACCCAGACTATTTGGTGGACAATCAGCAATGTCTTCAAAAACAGTTGCTCAGGAGGGAGAAATTTTGATAGTGAGGCTATCCAGGTTCTGACACTACTAAACCAGGTGCTATCCAGGGTTCCAAGCAGGTTCCCCAGTCATTCACTGTGGAATCCTCTAGGCAGCTCTGCTGCTGGCTCTTCACAGTCACAAACTCTGCATGCCCTTGAGGGTATCACCACAACAACCCCACTTAAAGTACCAGGTGTTAGGGAGACCCACAACTCTCAAGACTGCAGGATGGACTAGAGGGAAGGTGGTGACAAGGTTTGATAAAAATGAAAGAATTTCAAAGAAACTCCAAATTGCTTTTTTGTCCTTGCCTGACATTTGCTTCCAAGGTCCCAGCTCCCTGCCGGCTACGATCCCATTCCCAGGAGGAAAGCTTGGAATGACTACAGCCTGGTCCAGGAAGAAAGGTAAAGTGCTGGGAGCACTGATGTGTTCCTTGCATGTCCCCGGGGTTCTCCTGGTTCTGATCGTTTGTATGGCAGTGCTGCTGTGGACAGTGTTGGCAGGTCAGTTTCTTCCTCACTTTGGTCAAATTGTGATTAAATTCATTTTTCTCTAATTTCTGATCCTGGCAAGGCCCTTTTCCTGTCAGTAAAGACACCAGATTCTTTGACCCAAGGAAGACAAAAGTCCTCCCCAGTGCTTGCTTCCCTGTGGAGACTCCAATGGGTACCCAACCTGCTGACCCTCAGGCCCACACTGAGGAACTTCTCATGTCCAGTGCACAGCCAGTAGCCATCAGCAGCCTAGAACTGGGGTGTCCCACTTGTCAGTATCTCCTCAGTTCCCTCCTGGGTTCTGCACACTCCTTCTCCCTGTGCCAGGCTCCACAGCAATTCCTGCTAACGGTCTGGAGCCCCCACGTCCCAGCCCACACCAAGCTTCTCCTGGTCTTCAGGGTAGGTTGTTGGGCACAGTCAGGACTGGAGAGAGAGAGTCTGGAGGGAAGGGACTGTAAGCCACCCCATGCTTAGTCTCCCCTCCTCAGTTCTGCATTATGGGAGTCTACATATGGAACTCAGCCCAGGATAGAAATGGAAAGACTTGGGGCAGAGTCTTTGGGTGGGAATTTCATGGACCTGGCCAACAGATGGACAGTTTATGTGGGTGAGGGGTTAATGCACTCCACGACAATGTGTTTCATTGTGTGTTTTTTATTCTGTAAGCAGGTGTGTGTTCATGTGATATATGCTATTTTTTGTGTAGTGGTTTTATCATGTGTTTTGTAAGAATGTTGTTTATATGTGGTGTGTGCTGTGTTGCATCATGTGTGCTTTTTAAAGTGAAGAAGATTTGTGAATATATTGTGTGTGCTGTGCATTGCATTGTTTGTATTGTGTGATATGTAAGAGAGTGTGTGTGCCTATGGTATGTGCTGTATCACGCTATAGTTCTTTTGAGATGTGTAAAGGAGGTGTGTGCATGTGGTTGTGTTGTGTTGTGTTTTATATGTTCTGTGATGTGTAAGGAGTTGTGTGTGCATTTGGTACATGCTAGGGCTACATTTTGTGTATTCTGTGATATGTAAGGAGTTGTGTGTGCATGTGGTGTGTGCTATGTGTTCCACTGTGTGTTTTGTGATGTGTAAGGAGGCGAGTGTGCACGTGATATGTGCTGTTTGTTGTATAGTGGTTGTGCAGTGTGATGTGTAAGGAGGTTGTTTACATGTGGTGTGTGCTGTGTGGTATCATGTGTTTTGTAATGTGAAGTGTGTGTGTACATGTGTTGTGTGTTGTTTTGCATTTCATGTGTAGTGTGATGTGTAAGTAGATATGTGTGTATGTGCTGCATGCTGTGTTGAGTTGTGTGTTGTGTGATATGTAAGGAGTTGTGTGTGCATTTGGTGTGTGCTGTGTTGTTGAGACTGTTGTGTGATATGTAAGAAGGTGTGAGCACATGGTATCTGTTGTGTTGAGTTGTGTGTGTTGAGTGATGTCTAAGCAGGTGTGTGTGCATGTTTTGTGTGCTATGTGTTCTGTGATATGTAAGGAGGTGTGTGTGCACATAGTATGTGCTGTGTATTTTGTCCCTCAATTTGAGGTGACTGGGTCTTGCAGTGCCAGGCTCTCAGGATCACCCAGTGCTGTTGCCACCCTTGCCCTATTGTGGTCAGGGGTAGTTCTGACAATGACATTACCCATGTGCCTGTGTGCACAGGACAGTTTGGGGCAGACAAGGAAGCCCTGAGCCTGATATGTAAGTCAAGACCCGAGTCTCCTCCAAGAATTCCAGTGTCCAGATGGCAGTGGGCTCGTAGGGCCAGAGCCCAGGTGGAGCCTGACTTACTGTACCCAGTGGAGCACAGAATGGATGCGCCCTGCCCTCTCTATTGCAGTTTCAAAAATGACACCCACAACTCTACTCACTCCAAGATCTGAGACCCGAGAAGCTTGTTCCTATGGCACTTGAAGGCACACGGTTGAGGACCATGCTGTGCACTCAGTGGCCATGTTGGTAATATTTGGAGTCTGACATTGCAGTCTCCAGTGCCCACGCACAGGAGAGAAAACTGGAGTAGGAAGTCAGGGTGCTCGCAGCTGGCCAGTGACTCTGACAGAGACCTTGCACACACCAGGAGCTGCTATCCAAACCCTCCCTCTCTTGTTCCACCATAAAAGCCTCTCAGTTGAGATAGAGGGTGACCCTGGTCCAGGTTCCAGAAGGGCATCCCGGGGGGCTTCCCATCCTTGTGGCTTCATCCACAGCATTCAGGGTGACACCTACTCAAGTGAAGGTTCCTGAACAGGACAGGGCTAGAGGGTCACTTCTTTGGATTTCTATGCCAGGGTGCTCTCTAATGAGAGGAATGTCTTCTTTCTCCATGTTTATTGTTGGTGTCCACTGGGCAGTCCCAGAACACCTAGGTTTGTCATGGGGTTTGGAGAATAGACATGGGTCAAGACACCACAAATGACATCCCAACAGCTGTCCACCTGCTTTGCTTATGTCTTTGCATCCTTTCCTACTGACTCCAAGTCCTGCAATTTTTCTGTAGACTTTGCAGGGAGGGTTCCATGACTGAGGGTAGGTCCTGCCTCTTCCCAGAGGAGAGTCTGAGCCCCCATCCAGGTGGCAGATTGGGCTCTGGCCCAGAGGACAGGGCATCTTCCCAGGGACAGCTGGGACATGGAAAAGACAGCATGGGAGTCAAAGAACCAGGTCAATTTCCCAAAGGACTCTGTCCTGCCACTATATCCACTCAACTCTGAAGAGCTGGACTCAGGCTTTGCCCCAGGATGAAGACCAAGCACCAGACAGATGGGGGTGGGCCTTCCATGCAGACAGGGTGCTGGTCAGTCAGGGCCTGGTAAAACCTAGTGATTTTCTCAGCATGGGTGTGCCTCAGGCAGCAACAGGTAGAAGTCCACCATGATTGCTTCCAGGACTTCATGACCACAGGCCACTTGTTCAAGGCCAGTCACCAGATTGTGCCCCTCTGAAGATGAATTAGGTAGAAGATGGGGCCTGGTGGAGGCTCAGGGCCATGAGGGGTGTCCTTGAAGAGGACTGTGGGACATAGGCTTGTCCTGCTTCTCTCTTGTCTCCCAGACATGCAGTGGGGTGTTTGCCCTGACATAAAATCCTCCATGATGTGCTGCCTCATCCCAGGCCCCAAGCAGGCCTGGACTGAGGTCTTTAAAACTCAGAGCCAAAGCAAACCCTTCCTCCTGCAGGCCTCTGGCATTTTGTTACAATCTGGGAAGCTGGCTTTTGCCCTCCACAGCACCCTCCCTGTGCCCAGTACTTGCTGTCAAAATCACAGAGTCAGAAGTAAGGAAAGGACCTGGGGGACTCTTGAAGATGGGTCATGCCCAATCTGTCCAACAGGACAGAGGAGGAGTCTGTTTGACATAATCATCATGAGCAGTTCACACAGTAGCACAGTGCAGAGTGTGGACAGGCCCTCAAATCAATTGCACATCACCAAGCCCACTCCATTTCAGAGCAGTAACCCATCCTGATGCTACACATGTAAGTTTCCAGAATGGAGAAGACATGGGCTGATGCTATATTATAAATAGGGGTTACTAGGCAGGTTTGGCAGGAGGACTTCAGGAGAATGTTCCAGGGTGTATCCTGGTGAAGGTTCAGGGTGCCCTTAATTAAGGGTTTTCCTGTTTCCCATTCCTGTTACTCTTTCTTGTCAGTGGTGAGAAGCAGGAACCATGGCAATACAAGAGAATTCAGAGAAATGTCTGGAAATGAGGGAAGTGGGGCTTGGGTCTCAGAGGGGCTGGCATGTTGAACAGAAACCTGGGAGTTGGGGTCTCTCTGATGGGAGACAGAAGTCTCCTGGAGGAGCCTCGAAAGAGAGAGGGAGGGAGAGGTAGTAAGGGAGGAGGAGCTGAGACAGGGGTGGGAAGAGAGGGACTGCCTCCATAGGCAACCCACTGTGCCTATGGAAAAGAACCCATGTCCTGACTTGAGTCAGCCACACTTCCTGCAGGATACCTGCTTCTCCATGCTGTATAGCCTTCTAGATGTTGTGTCACCTGCAGTTCCCAGGTGACACAGAACAGGTGTCATGCACACAGAAGCAGGTGATTGTCCAGGATGGGACACTCACTGAACCACAGTCTGTGCTCCTGGATTCTGGCCTGTACTTCTCCTCCTGGAGTTGGGGCTGGGTCTGGAGTGTGGGCAGAGGGCCTGGGTGGTGCCTGAGGGCTCTGACATCCTTGGAGGGTGTGTGGTGTGGCATGCAATGGGAGCTTCAGGGCCTACAGTGTCTGGGCTCCTTCTGAAGCCTCATGACTCATCCCCACAGAGAGGGCACATTCCCAGCAATTTAGACAATCTCACTCTCCAAGGTACCCTGGGCATTCTTGAGTGTGCTGAGTCTCCCCTGGCATTGCCAGGGTCCAAAGTCCTCTGGACCTGTGTTCAACAGTGGGGTGTAGGAATGGACAGGAGCCAGAGGTAAAGGAAAGGTGCCTGAGGCTACTGACCTTGAGTCCTGCCCTGGAGCTGTGGAGAGGTCATTTCTCCTTGGCACATGGAGTGATTCAGTGGTTAAGTCTGCATGTGAAGATTGCTCCATGTACCTTCTAAGGCTGCTAGGCACAAAGAGTGGTTGACTCTGGTGCAGCATGCTGCAGGCACCCCTCCTGGGAGAGAGCTCTGCAAGGCCTGTTGCCTCACGTGGCCACTCCAGAGACTCTAATTATCACAATGCTGCCAACTAGGTGCCAGAGTCACAGCAGAGCAACTGACCTGCACATTCTGGACAGCAGGGGGTACAGGAAGACCCTTACACCCATACCCAGATTGTCATTCACCAGTAGACCTTCAGAAACAGGGTATGGTCATGTTATGTTGCTGGAATTGCAGACCATATCTTGGGTGAACCAGGGGAAAGAGATACCTTAAGAGATTTTGTGTGCCTCAAACTTACTCCTCCAAACCATAGGAATTAGGTTCTTTCATGACACCCCTTTTACATGTAAGGCCATTGAGGCCCAGGAATGTTCAATAACCAACCCCAGTTCACACAGCAAGTAAGTGGCAGAACTGGGTTGAACCAGGCATGCTGGATCTGGATTTCCATCTCCTTATTATTACCATGGTACCAGGACTTCAAGCACACAAAACAAGTAGTGCACCCTTGCCAGGGTCCAGCCCTAGCAGGGTTCAGGGATCATAGGTGAATGGGAGGTCTTGGCACCATGGAGAAAAAGCAGACGGAGACACCAAGTATTCTAAGGCAGAATCTTTATTTTTTGCCTGCCTTTTTATAGATATTTTTCTTTAGTAGTCATTATATCATTCAATGGTTAGTTTAAAATAAGGTGTCATAAGTACAATCTATGCTTCTTCTCAAAGTACACATTCTCTCTCTATGACAGCCCAGACCAAAAAACCTTATTTCCCAGCTAGATTAAAACAACCTTACCTCCCAGTTAAACTAAAATAACTGTGTCTCCCAGCTAAACTGAGGGCACCAAGATATGCCAGTCTTTACTCTTTGGAATAAACTCATTACTAGATTTACTGAAAAATTACCCCCACCATGAACTCCAGTGTTAAACAGTGAAATTTTTTTACTACTATTAAAGTGAAAAAATCAACTTGTACTTAATATTTAATCTATTCCATTTCATATAATAGCAGACAACAATCTATTCTGATTCTCAAAAAATTAGACTAAACATAGGAAAAGCACAAATTATATTTATGACTAACCTAAATGTTTTTATTATGTAAAGCATCACTACAATCAACTATTAAAACTATGAAATCAACAAAGGCTAAACACTGCATCCAAGCTCAGAGTATTGCCTCTTTATTCATCTATTACTCTACTGAAGCCATCATAGAGTCCTTTTAACTCAAGCATGTCGGGGTACCGCGGACCCCAGCCCTATGGTGTGGCCAAGATGGTGCCTGGCAAGGTGCCAAGGAAGTGCTGAGAACAAAACCAGGTACCTCCAGCAGACTAATTCTCTGTCCAACAAGTGGCGTTATTTGAGGAAGTTAATGTGATTGGCCATGGGTCCTCGTGGACACTACATGCTTGCTATATGCACACTATTATGCTCCATTACTGTCCATGCTTTCTCCTCGTGATCTATAAGCTGATTGGTTGTTGTATGTAATGTAAAGCGCTTGCAAGAGCGGCCGCCGCCGCGGCCAGCCAGAAGTAGCAGATAACAGAAAATAAAGAACTTACCCTGATTCGGTGTCGTGTCTCTCTGCGGGCGGGGAGCGCGATAAATGGTGCCGAAACCCGGGAACGGGTAAAGATATAAGGGTAAGTTCACATAAGTTCTCAAATCAAGACAAAATTAGTCCAAGAGTACAAAAGGTGAGACGTCTCGACGATCGCGGAGCCGCGACAATTCATAACAAAAGGATCCCCGTGGGAGGGACAATTCATAACAAAAGGATCACCGTGGGAGGGACAAATGAAGTGGCCAGATACAGATTTATACAGTGGTACCAAACTGTGTATGTGTGTGCGTGCATGAGCGTGTGTGTGTGCGTGCGCGCACTTGTCTTTTGTTTGTGTGTTTAAACTAGCTCATAGTGCTGTAAGATTTAATCATGGGAACAGAACTGTCTAAGATTAGAATGCAGCAGCCTCTTGGAGAACTATTAAAAAATCACAGAACACCATTGAAGGCAAAAATGGCCTTGAAGTTTCTTGATACTGTAGAGAAAGTCTCTCCGTGGTTTTTAGACGAAGGGTTATTAAATCTTCCTCAGTGGGAACAGCTAGGAGAGGATTTACGCGATGCGGAAAGACGAGAGCCATTACCAATGGGAACGCTGGCCATATGGTCGCTTATTAAATCTTGTTTGATGCAGCAAGGTAAATCAAAAAACCCTTTTAGGGATTTAAAGGGACCTTTAGAAGAAGGAAGTCAAATCTTAGAAGAAATTAAAGAGGAACGATCATGTTCTCAGAATTCAGAAAGAGAAAATTATACGGAAAGAGAAAGTTCCAAAGAGGAACTTACTGGGGACGAACTTGAAGAAGCTGTGGGAAAGTTAAGCGTGCAACCTGAGCGCCCTCTAGCGCCTAGACGGCTTAGTACACCTATTGCCCCTAGTGCACCACCTATGGAGTTTAAGAAAAAAGAAAACCACAGCAGACATAGAGGGTGGGCCTCCTTACAAAATGCTACATATCCAGTATTTGAGGATGCCCAAAATCAAAGGTTTCATCAGCTATTAGATTTTAAAATGGTTAAACAGCTGAAAGAAGCAGTGAGCACTTATGGGCCTCAATCGGCTTTTACAGTCTCACTGGTAGAGACCATGATGTCCTTAAATATGCTACCTTTGGATTGGACTAATCTAGCTAGAGCAACCTTGTCAGGGGGACAGTATCTTATGTGGAAAACAGCTTGGCAGGAAATTTCAATGGACACTGCAAGGCGCAATGCAACTTCAGGGAATCCGCAGGTAGACAGAGACATATTAATGGGAACAGGGCCTTATGAGGGAGTCCAAGCACAGATTAATTATCATCCTGCAGTGTATGCTCAAATTGCTGTGGCTGCTATTAAAGCATGGAAAACCCTACAAGGGTCAGGAGATTTACAAGGACAGTTGTCAAAAGTTACCCAGGGAAGTAATGAGCCCTATGCAGACTTCGTTGATAGATTAATTCAAACAGCTTCTAAAATTTTTGGAGATGCTGATCAAGCAATGCCATTAATAAAACAGTTAGCCTATGAACAAGCCAATAAATGGTGCAAAGATGCCATCAGGCCATGGAGAAATAAAGACTTGTCTACTTATTTAAGAGTCTGCAAAGATATTAATGAGGCCTCTGGAAACAGTGCTGCATTTATTGCGGCACTCGATAGACAAACCTCTGTTCTTGCCACAGCATTAGCACAAAGAGGAGGGGGTAAAAAAGGGGGACCTCCTGGTTCCTGCTTCATATGTGGACAGATGGGACATTTGAGAGCATGTTGCCCTTCCAGGAACAATGGCCAAGGAAAGGGGCCCAAGTTATGTCCTCGGTGTAAAAGAGGAAATCATTGGCTTAGTGAATGTTATTCCATTAGGGACAAAGAAGGGAATCCTTTACCAACTAACCCTAAGCTACAAAAAAACGGGGTAAGGGGCCCACCCCGGGGCCCACAACAAATATACGGGGTGATTCAACAAGTGCCACGACAGTGGTATCCTCCAACCGAAAAAGGAATAAAGCTCAGGAAAGAAGAGCCACCTCAGGAAGTGCAGGATTGGACATCTGTGCCACCTCCAGACTCGTATTAACCCCTAATATGGGTGTACAAATGATAGACACAGATTGGGAGGGAAATATTCCGGCAAATTCAGTAGGATTGCTTCTAGGCAGAAGTTCTTCTACCTTAAGAGGTCTTATAGTCCACCCAGGAGTAATTGATCCTGATTTTCAAGGACAAGTTAAGGCTATAGTTTCTTCACCCAAAGGAATCACAGTCATTTCTCCAGGAGATAGGATAGCACAAATGTTAATTTTACCTAGTCAGCATTCCTTGTGGCCTAGTAAAAAGACAATAAGAGGAACTAACGGATTTGGGTCTATAGGAGGACCCTGGGCTAATTTTACTATGGACCTCCAAGATAGGCCCATAATGCAGTTAATAGTGGGACATAAACCTTTTATAGGATTACTGGACACAGGAGCTGATAAAAGTATAATAAGTGAGGCAGTTTGGCCCAAAGGTTGGCCTGTAGTTACAGCTAATCAAAATTTACAAGGTTTGGGTGTGACTCAATCACCTAACCAGAGTGCTGCTTCGCTGTCCTGGAGGGATAATGAGGGCCACTCAGGGATTTTTCAACCATATATCTGTAAAATACCTATTTCCTTATGGGAGAGAGATGTCTTAACTCAAATGAATGCTAAATTAACAACAAATATTAATTCTAAACCTGTAACACATATGATGAAAAAGATGCAATATACAGAAAGTCAAGGGTTAGGTCGAGAACAACAGGGATCACTACAACCCTTGCCCTTACCTCCTCCAAAAAATGATTTCAGAGGGCTGGGTTTTATGTAGGGGCCACTGTTATTACACCAATTCCAATAGTTTGGAAAAATGATGAGCCACAATGGATTCAACAGTGGCCCCTTACTACAGTAAAGTTAGAAGCGGCTCATAAATTAGTACAAGAACAAGTACAGGCAGGACATTTACAACCTTCTACTTCTCCCTGGAATACTCCTATCTTTGTCATTAAGAAAAAGTCTGGAAAGTGAAGACTATTACATAATTTAAGGGCCATTAATGCACAGATGTTCCCTATGGGTCCTATACAACGGGGATTGCCTTTAGTTACAGCTTTACCTAAAAATTGGCCCACTGTCATTTTAGATTTAAAAGATTGTTTTTTCTCAATCCCATTACATAGAAGGGATTGTTGGCAGTTTGCTTTTACCTTACCTTCTCTCAATCATGCACAGCCTGACCAAAGATTTGAGTGGACCGTGCTGCCTCAAGGCATGACTAATAGTCCCACGTTATGCCAAATATATGTAGATAAAGCCTTAAAACCTACAAGAGACAATTTTCCAGATTTATTGATTTATCATTATATGGATGATATCCTTATCTGCCACAAAAACAAACAATTCTTGGAAAAGGCTTTACAATTTTTGATTTCCACTTTACAACAATATGGCTTAAACATCTCTCCAAAAAAGCTACAAATGGGAGAAACTCAAGAATATCTAGGTACTAAGCTTACAGCTACTATGGTAAAGCCTTTAAAATTAACCATTAGAACCAATAAGCTTAAAAATCTAAATGATTTTCAAAAACTCCTTGGAGATATAAATTGGATTAGGCCATATTTAAAGATTACCACAGGAGAGCTGAAACCTCTATTTAATATACTTAAAGGAGACCCTAATCTCCATTCCCCGAGAGTCCTTACTTCGGAAGCACAAAAGGTTCTCACGTTGGTAGAACAGAGATTGCAATCAGATCATACAGAAAGATGTGATCCATCCCAACCTCTAGTGTTGATTATTATCCCAGAACAACATAGCCCATATGGAATTCTATGGCAAGGAGGACCTTTACAGAGTATCAATCTCCCAGTATCGCCCACAAAACAGTTACAAACATTTCCTAAGGCTATAGCTCAATTGATATATAAAGGGTTAAAAGCCTGTATTACCATATTTGGAAGTCACCCTAAGGTCATTATTATTCCCTATACTAAACTACAAATGCAGTGGTTAATTCAGCATGATGATGATTAGGCTATTTTATATTGCTCAACCACAGCAACATTTGATAATCATTATCCTAAACATCCATGGATACAGTTTTGTAAAAATACTCCAATTATATTTCCAAAAATTACAAAGACGCAGCCTTTGCGTCATTGCCAAACAATATTTACTGATGGATCTAAAAATGGAGTGGGAACAATAATAGTTGGAGATAAAACTGAAACCATCATTCTCCCTTCCTCGTCTGCCCAAGTAGTGAAGCTTGCTGCAGTAGTCTTAGCTTTTAATATCATGAAGGATCAACCTTTTAATCTGTTATCTGACAGTTATTATATAGTACAATCAATACCTTGTTTAGAAACTGTGCCTTATATTCCCGATGGATCCACAGTTGCTCCTTACTTTCAAACCTTGCGTGCCCTAATTTTAGACCGCAAATACCCCTTTTATGTAGGACATATTAGAGCTCATTCTGGCCTACCAGGACCACTTGCCAAAGCAAATGCTAAGGCTGATAAAGCCACAAAAACCATCTTTGCTTTTACACTATTAGAACAAGCTAAGATGTTTCATTCACAATTTCATGTTAAGTCTACTACTCTTAGAAGAAATTTAATATTTCTAAAGATGTTGCTAGACAAATTGTTAAAACATGTCAACGTTGTGCCACCCTATTGCCAGTACAGTCTGTTGGAGTAAATCCCAGAGGACTGTTACCTAATCATATATGGCAAATGGATGTTACTCATTTTTCAGAATTTGGAAATCTCAAGTATATTCATGTTTCAGTAGACATTGCTTCAGGGGTAATCATGGCCTCAGCTCACACTGGTGAAAAGGTTAAAGATGTTATACAACATTGTTTACAAACATTTGCAGCCTGGGGCGTTCCAAAATCATCAAAACTGATAATGGGCCAGCTTTCACATCCAAAAGTTTTCTTCTATTCACAAAAAATTTTGGTATACAGCTCATCACAGGAATTCCTTATAATCCTCAAGGACAAGGAATAGTGGAACACACTCATTTAACATTAAAAAAATGTTTAATAAAACAAAAAGGGGGAATAGGTGCTGACTTTAGAGCACCTAAAGACAAACTAAATTTAGTACTCTTTATTTTAAATTTTTTAAATGTGAACAAAAATGGAAGCACGGCTGCAGAAAGACATGCTAATCCCACAAGTACTCAAATGTGGGTAAAATGGAAAGATATTCTCACAGGTACATGGAAAGGTCTAGATCCAGTTCTTCGGTGGGTCCAAGGGTCTGTTTGTGTCTTCCCACAGGATCAGCAAACACCAATTTGGATACCTGAAAGGTTGACCAGACTGGTGCATCAAAGTAACGATGAAGAACATCGTGCTAATAAGCGCCCTGCTAATGATGATGTTGACACTGGTGAAGACACGAGAATTATGGGCGATAGTTAAAGCCTGGCCATATCCTTTACCGTTAACTAATACTTCCTCTTTACTTCCTCCGTTGTTCACCACCAAGATGGCTACAGGATTACCCACTACGTCTTTTGATCCAGATACTCATCTATATAATTATTCCACTTTCTCCCTCCCTGGAACCTTGTGCTTTGATATACCTGAGGATAATGCTATCAGTAGTAATGACTTTAACCCTTGTATTGTTCTCCAAAAGCAGGTACAGGGTTTCTTTACATCCAAGGATTTTCCTGATGATCTACCCCAAGGCTATAATACGCTTGGTCTTCAATTTGTTAATGGTACACACATAACCATATCAATGGAATATAGGGAAGGGGCAGCCACCTTGATTACAGGACTTATACCTCACAAATTACCACTTCCCACTAATGGATTTAAAACTCCCAGATTTTTCCTCCATGTAATCCAAAATTTTCCACACTTCCTACCTGGACAGGTTGTCAAAATGCTGAGCAAGCAGCCCCAGTTCAACATGGATTTTTCTTCACACCAAATTTTACTTCTCAGCGTACCACTGATGACTTTGATGATTATGACGGCAAATTTGGCGAAAAGCGCACTAATCCTTTTGATAACTGGTTGCTATTTACCTCGACTTCAGGATATACTAACTTACAACCTTTTTTTGCTCTTAAAGGAGGATCTTTCAGACAATGCGAATGGAATACTAGGAAGTGGACTGGAGTTAACAAGAGTAGAGCCAGGACTACTACTAATTGTACTCAAAATCTTTCATTCTTGTCCACCCCAGTCTGTGTGTTCCCTCCTTTTATGTTTTTACTAACTAACACTAATAGCACAAACCTTAATTGCTCTCAATCTAGATGCTACCTTTCTCAATGTTGGAATGCTACCAATTTCTCCCGAGCGGTCATCATGCGAATCCCTACTTTTCTGCCTATGCCAGTTTCTGTTACAAATGATGAATTGCCAGTATTGCTTTCCAGAAATAAGAGGGATTTTGGAATCACCACAGCAGTCATTACCACCATAGTTGCATCAGCAACAGCAGCCACTGCAGCAGCTGTAGCCTTGACGACATCAGTACAGTCAGCAACTAAACTTAATGAGGTGGTCCAGCAGACAGCTACTGCTCTGTCTACTCAACAAACAGTAGGTCAACACCTAAAAGCAGGACTGCTTTTGGTGAACCAGCGTGTGGACTTACTTCAAGAACAGATGGACCTTTTACAGGAACTGTTAAACGTGGGGTGTATTTATCATCTGCCGGGACTATGCGTTACATCTGTAGCTTATCATAATCTTAGTTATGCAGCAAATTTGTCTAAAATCATATCTACTCAGCTACGTGCCAATTGGTCTTATAAATTTGATAATCTTACTGCCATTCTTAGATCACAAATTGTTAGCCTTAATTCTACTAGAGTTAGTATAGCCCCTATATCTGAAATGCAAAGTTGGTTATCCTCTTCTTTCAGTTTTGTAAAGCAATGGGCAGGAATGGGAGCATTGTGTATGTTAATGATTATTGCAATTATCTTCCTCACACGCTTTATCATGCGTATACGCCAAGTTCATGCCAGAGATCGCATCATTTTCCATCAAGCCATGATGGCCTTAGAGGCTGGCAGCTCTCCTCAAGTCTGGCTGAGCATGCTGGACCGGTAGTCAGTGACGGGTAAGGAAGGAGGTAACCTCGTACCGACCTAAGACAGGAGCTGTAGCATGCTCTGCAGTTATCCGATGACGGGTAAGGACGATGGTTGACCACTCTGCCTAAGACAGGCACGGTCCCGAGCCAGCATTCTTTTAATAAATAAAAAAGGGGGAGCTGTCGGTGTACCGCGGACCCCAGCCCTATGGTGTGGCCAAGATGGCGCCTGGCAAGGTGCCAAGGAAGTGCTGAGAACAAAACCAGGTACCTCCAGCAGACTAATTCTCTGTCCAACAAGTGGCGTTATTTGAGGAAGTTAATGTGATTGGCCATGGGTCCTCGTGGACACTACATGCTTGCTATATGCACACTATTATGCTCCATTACTGTCCATGCTTTCTCCTCGTGATCTATAAGCTGATTGGTTGTTGTATGTAATGTAAGGCACTTGCAAGAGCGGCCGCCGCTGCGGCCAGCCAGAAGTAGCAGATAACAGAAAATAAAGAACTTACCCTGATCCGGTGTCGGGTCTCTCTGCGGGCGGGGAGTGCGATACAAGCACAGTTATAATTCTTTATTTCCATATATTATATCTATGTATTACTGCTATATTTTCATTGTGTACTATTTTGTGTCCCAATACAGTAAAACTTTCCCAATATTTTTCCAATAAATTTCTAATAATATATTGATTATTAATATTAAAAAGCAACTACACATGGAGATATGCCACACCTATGGCTCCCAAGAGGGAGGATAATCAACAGTTGAGTCCCCTACTCCAACAAAATCATGTCAAGTGTCAGATCATCTACTCCAACAGAACCATGTCAAATGTTGGAGTGGCAGGACATAGATGATGCAGACCCTGTGCCACTGGGAGACTCTGTGCCAGCAGAGGTCATGCATCTGCAATGTAGAAGGGGATAGGACACAGAGACCAAAGCAGGAGAGGCACTGCCACACCAGAGCTGCTCTGAGCAGATCCAGATGCAGAATGTGGAGGTGGGATTCTGGGTGGGAGGAATTGTGGGACCAAGCTGATGAAGGGAGAGGGAGACCCAGGCATGTCTGGCTGGTGTGGGCTTCCTGTCCTCACAGGCCTGAAGACACAAGTGTGGGAAAGACCATTTTGGAGCAAGGACAGCAGCTATCTGGTCTGTCTCTGACCCCTGACCTCTTGCTTCCATCTGCTAAGAATCTGGGGTGAAATCAGACCACCTGGGCCTCCTGGATCACCTCCCCACATTCAGAACCTTAGCTTTGTCCCATCTGCAAAGTTCCCTTGAGGGGTCAGATGATGTACTACAGGTCCACAGGATCAGAAACAGGATATCTCTGGGCCATTTTTCTGTTTGGACAACTGTGGGTTTCCTGCTGTAATGTGTAGGTGACCTGGGTGAAGCTTAGTCACAACACAGAAAATAAGCAGAACTTATGTATTGGTCAGTTTGACAAGTCCACCTCTTGTCCTAATCCTTTACAGGAGAATACTGATCCTTGGGGCTGACTCCTGGCCTTTCACACAGGCACATAAACATGACAAGTTGGCTGGAGCTCCCTGTCAGGGAAGGCAATGGAGACAGTCCTCCTCCTGGGATACTGGGAGGACTCAAGGAGATGGGGTGGTTCTCAGAGCTGCTCTGCCCCTCCTGTCACCACTGAGCTTATTGCTGACCAAGGTCAAGAAGCATATATGCTTCTTCCAGGAGTCTTGACCAGTCCATCAGCATTTGTCAGACTGGGTTGTTGTTGAGGTCACCAGTGCTTGTATTGCAGTTGGGTTCCAGGAAGGTGGTGAATGTCCCCATGCTGAACAGAGGAGAGCCCAGAACCCTGAGGAAGTCTGTCTCCTCAAAGATTAGAGAATTTACTCCCCTGAGTGGAGGGTACACTTCACCCCAGGTGGAACCTGGATAGTCACAATCCCCCAGGTCCTCAGTTTACTTTCCCATGAAATGGTCCCCTTACTCCAATGTGGAATCCTGGTCATTGGAAAGAAAGACCAAATCCCCACACTCTGCAATTGGAATATTTATTTGATTGACAGAACCAGAAACCGGTCAGGACACACAGGGCTGGTTGAAAATAAAAACCTTAAAGGGACACTTATTCTCAGTACGCCAGCTGCCCCTAACCCTGTTTTCTGTGTCATTGTGGAGGCCATGTGTTTCAGGATTTATGTTTGTCCACTCACTGGTCTGGAGAAATAGCTCTGCCACCTGTATTGGGGGAGTTGAGGACCTGGGTTGCACCAGCCCACCCACCTCTGCCAGCTGTGCGGCTTAGGGCAGGATCTAGACCCATGGGGTACTTGGTGAGGTGGCTGCACCCAGGTCCAAGTAGTCCTGGCTAGTCATTGTGACATTGAGAGGGGATTCTGAAGACAAAGAAGAAAGGCAATTCAACAGTCCAGGTAAGAACTTCCTCCCAACACTCTGGCACCAAGCACAAGGCAGCTGAGACCCCAGCCAGTCTTGAGAGTCTTGACAGAAACCAGAAATATAGAGTTGCTCAAGTTCACACAGAGGAAGAGCAGTGTTTCTCAATTTATTCCCAGAGCCCACAAGTGGGGCGGGTGTCCCTGGAGAGGCTCAGAGGGCACACTGACAGCCTCCATGACCAGAAGCAGGCAAGCTTCCTGTTTCCTCTGGTCTCCTGAGGTGGACAGGGTCAGGCAGGGTGGTATTCCCTAAGGTCCCTCCTGAGTCCATGGCACAGGAGCCCTCTAGTCTGTGGAATCCAGTTGAACTCCAGAAGTTTTGATCATGTGATCACACCTCGTGGCCATACATGTGGTAGCCAGGAGTGAGCTGGAACCCTGGCCCCACCCTCCAGAGCTGGGAGCAGTGTGAAAATCAAATGGCTTCAGGCAGTACAGACACCTGCTCTCCATATTCATCCACCTGCCTGTCCAGATGAGGGTAAAGAAGCCTGCTCCTTAATTGATCATCTAGCCTCAAAGGCCTTAGCATCTATGATGTGTGGAACCTAATTTGTTATCCCTGTTTATCACTCTCCAATCTGTTTTACAGGATTATACAGCTCCAGTATTTCTTGCTCATATATGTAGCCACACTAAGACCTCTCACTGAAGGAACTGCTCATGCTGATGCTTCTATAAAATCACTTAATTCTCTCTTTATAATTGCTGTGGAATAACAAAATTTTTTCATCAAAATTCTCATTCTTTAAGGAAATCCTTTTCTATTTCCTCTAAGAAGGCCTATTTTATTGTTAATTGCTCATTTCACACCATTATATTCCCGTACTTGTGAAACTAAACACTTGAGATTTACATTCTAATTCCCTTTAGCAGATGCTTGCAACTCATTTTCCTCATGTGCATCACTATTCTTTTTTACATGTTACCACAGAAATATCCTCAGTCCTTATATGGGCCAGTGCACACTGTTCAGAGAAAGTCTCAACTTGTTTCTCTCACGTGCTCTTTGGCATGGCCACCATGGATAAACCTCTTCATTTGAAAGTTGACAATGCCCCAGCTTATATTTCTAGTTACTTTAATTTAATCGAGTTTTGTAATCAATGGAATATTATTCTAACCCATGGAATTTCTCACAATCCTACTGGACAGGCCTTAGTTGAATGTGCACATTTCACACTTAAAAAGTGTCTTCTAAAACAAAACCAAAGAAAGGGTCCTAGCCTTAATCATGTTCATAATCCTCTCAATATTGCCTTCTTCAAAATAAATGCTCTTACTGTACAGTATAAAGATAATACACATTGCTGGTCCTCTGCCTTGGGCAGGCACTATACCCCTAAGAAACCACTACCAAAGATTTATGTAAAACACTGAGTTCTACCAGAGCCAATATGACAGGACCTTGTACCTTTGATTATTTGGAGAAATGAATATGGTGCTGTTCTTACTCCTACAGGTTCTGTTCGGATTCCTCCCAGGTGTGTGAATATCATCAATCATCATGAGTTGGTATCAAGGTCTTCATAATCTGATTCCCAAATTCCATTTGACCCTGGATAAAGAGGACCCTGATTCAAAGAAGGAACTTGCAACAAGATCAAGAGGCCCAAAAAACTGGGTCTTCTAATCATCTAGTGACTTGGGGGATATAACAAATTTAGCAAATCTACTCAACAATTGCTAGCCTAGAAGGGTTTAGAATGTACCCCAGAAAATTTGGTTATATCTCTGCTTGACAAACTTATCCCAAGTTTCACAACTATGCTGGCTACTATTGTGTTATTTCTCTGTATTGTATCTCAATTGGGTGCCTTATACTTAGCAAAATTTGTTAATTCTTTTGAAATTTGTATGATCAAGTTATTTTTGATAATAGGGTTGCTATTGATATTTGCTGTTGTTACATCATAAAGGATGCCAAGATATTAATAATATATGTTGTTTCAAATGAACAACATATAACATAATAGTATACTACATCATATAATAGTAACCACGTTCAAAGGGAATTGGATCATTTTAAGGACATTCTAAAGAAGGTGCAGCAAGATGATGGAGTTGAGAGTTATTAGATTGGTAAACCTCAGGGCTACCAAATTTTACATGGATCAAACAACTTTTCATTGGAGGATGTTTATTGATACTTGTCTTATTATGCTGAGCTTCTTTTTGTCAATATTTGTTTTGCTTTCTACCTCCACATTCCTTAAAGAGAAGAAAAGTCATATCTTTTCAAAAGACCCTACAAAACACAAAAGGGGAATTGTAGGGGTTTTAGGTCAGTCAATGTACAGGGGATCAAAAATCCTTAATTCAGGAAATCTTCTATGACTTAATAGGCACCCTGGTTGAAAGGCTTAAAAGTGCTTTGCATCTCCTCTGTCCTTGAGGACTGGGGACATTATCTTATTATAATAACCTTTGGTACTACTGAACTCTAAAAGGCAAGCAAGTTATGTGACCTGCACATGTGCAAAGCTAACTGTACTATGTATCCTAGTGTAACTTGATATGACCCTGCATATAGATAATAAACTGGACTGGTTTTCCCATAGAAGCTACTTCTTGCTCTTCCCCATCCTGTGTGCTTCCCTCTTTATTGTTCTCCTAACACTTATAGCTGGTCACCAATTAATCTTTACAAGTCACTTCAAGTGCAGTTGCTGTTTTAAATTGATACCTGTTTCAATGTTACAAGTGATTTGAAATTGTTACAGTTTGCATTAGTGAGCATTTTTGCTTTTTGCTAATTCATCCAAATTGAAACCAAACTGTACTTACTGAAAAGGGAGTGAGAGCATAGGTCAAAACTGTTTGCTGAATCTGTTCTCATTAAGCACTTATAAAGTGTTCTCAGTCAGTACATTCTCAAATAGCACATTCAAAATATGTTTCATGCCCAATGTAGGAAATGAGCTAGCAAGTGATCCCTTGTACCTGGGAGCATCATTTTCAGGTACCATGGTGGGACAGCAGAGAGCAAGAATAACCCAGGTATTCATGGAAATCCATTCCTAAAACTTTTTAGGAAACCTCATTTCAATTGCAGTTTCCCTTTCAATGAAATGCCTATTTCAATGTTACAAACTCATTGAAATTACACCAAGAAAACTTGTGTTTGACAGCACACTTGCTTTGTGCTAATTCATCCAAATTCAAACCACAGTGTTCTGATAGAAAACAGAGTGTGAGCATAGAGGTGAAATTTGCTAGCTGAAAAAGTACTGTTAAGCACTTCTTTGGTGTGTTCATCCAGCATATTCATAAATAATTCAGGCAAAATATACAAATGGGGCTCAGAATAGTGTTTCTGTTTCTATTAGAACCATTTTCTTGGAGCAAAGAGAAACTTTAAAGAGAATCACTTTCTGAAAGTCTCAATGTAATGCATTGGTACAATATTTCCAGAAAACACACTTTAACAGTGTATACCAGAAATCAATGGAACTAATGTTTGAAATGAATACATTACTTTTGGTGCTTCAAATTGCTCTTAGATTGTGCTACCACCTCCAAATTCAAACCACAAAGTTCTCACTGCAAACAGAATGAGTGCATACAGGATGAAGCTTCTTGATCAAACAACTGCTTTTAAGCATTTCTAAGCTGTAGTCAAACAATGCATTCCAGGCTTTTCAGGAGAAATGAATGATCAAAGGAAATAAATTATCCCTGTTACATAGCAGCACTGTGTTCTGAGACCATGGTGTGACTGCAGAGATCATCAATTGTCCAAAGCTTCATGGAAATCCATGCATGAAACAGTTCCAGAAAACTAACTTCAAGTGCTGTTGCTCCTTCAAATAAAGTGCATGTTGCAATATCACAAATGATTTAAAATTGGTGTACCTTATGTTTGAAAGTGCTTTTCATTTGTGCTAATTCATTCAGATTCAAACCTCAGTGGTCTCCCTGAGAACAGAAATCAATCCTACACATTGAAGCTGCTTGCTGAAACTACTCACATTAAGCACTTATTAAGTGTTCTTAACTAGCACTTTCAAAAATTATTTCAGGCCCAAAATATACACTGGACTCACAAAAGAGCTGTTTATTCTATTAGGATCAATTACTTGGAGCAGAGTGCACCTTTGAAAAGGAACAATTTCTCAGACTTCTTGATATTCACTGGTGAAACATTTTCTGAAAACACTAACAGCATATACCATTGGCAATGGTAAAAATGCTTTGAAATAAATCCATACATTCTGGTGCTTGAAGCACTTTTGCTTTGTGATAATTCATCCAAATTCAAACCACACTGTTCACATTCAAAACAGAGCAAGGGCATATTGGTTGAAGCTGCTTGCTGAAACTACACTGTTAAGCACCCTATGGTGTTCCAGGACTTTCAAAACATAGCTTAGGTAAAATATTCAATTGTGGCCCTTAAGAGTGGTTTGCTTCAATTAAAACCAATTTCTTGGAGTGGAGTAAAACTTTAAAGAGGATCAGTTTCTCAACTTTCATAAAAATCCATTGATGAAACACTTTCAGAAAATTCAATTTGACATCATATATGTTTTGCCAATGATACAAATGCTTTAAAATAAAACCAACTCTTCTGATGCTTGAAAGTGGTCTTGCTTTGATCTACCATATCCACATTCAAACAGCAATGTTCTCACTGTAAGCAGAATGAGTGCATACAGGATGAAACTTCTTGCTTAAACTTCTCTTCTTAGGCACTTCTAAGCTGTAGTCAATGCATTCTAGGATATTTCAGGCCCAATATAGAAACAAAGGTAACAAGATATCACTTGTCCCCAGGAGCATCATCTTTTGGGACCATGGTGGGACTACAGAGAACATCAATTGTCTATAGTTTATTGAAATCCACTCATGAAACTTTTCTAAACTGTCACTTCACATGCATTTGCTGCTTCAAAATAAATGCCTCTTTCAATATCATACATGATTTGAGATTTTTATACATTGCATTTTTGCACATTTTTGCTTTGTGCTAATTCATCCACATTCAAACCACACTATTCTCACAGAAAACCAACTGGGGGCATACAGGTTAGAGCTGTTTGCTGAAACAAACACTTCTCCTGTTAAATGTTTTCAGCCAGAACATTCAAAAATCATTTCAGGCCCAAAATACAAATTGGACTCACGAGAGAGTTCTTGCTTCTATTAGGATCAGTTTCTTGGAACAGAGTGCACCTTTGAAGAGGAAAAAATTTTCAAAGTCTTATTGAAATCCACTGGTGAAACATTTTCAAAAAGCATAATTTAACAGCATAGACCAGTGGCAATGGTACAAATGCTTTCAAATGAAACCACTGATTCTGGTGTGTGAAAACAGATTTGCTTTGTGTTAATTCATTCAAATAGAAACCACAGTGTTCTCATTCTGATCAGAGTAAGGGCACACAGGTTGAAGCTGCTTTCTGAAATTTCTCCTCTTTGGAAATAATATCCCTTTATCAAACAGCACAAAGCATGTTTCAAGCCCAACATAAGAAGAAAGGGAACCAGTGATTCTTTGTAATTGGGAATATCATTTACAGGGAACATGGTGTGACTGCAGAGAATATCAATTTATTTAAATCCATTCCTGACACTTTTTCAGAAATTTCATTTCAAGTGCAGTTTCCCTTTGGATTAGATGACTATTTTAAAGTTACCAACTCTTCGAAAGGGGAAACCTTGTGTTAGAATGTACATTTGCTTATTCATACAAATTCAGACGACAGTGTTAAGAATGAAAACAGAGTGAGAGCATACAGGATGAAACTGCTTCCTGAAGCTACACTGGTAAGCACATTTATGGTGTTCTCTATCAGCATATTCAAAAGGGATTTCTGGAAAAAATACAAAAATGGGTCTCATAAGAATGCTTCTGCTTCTGTAGGACCAACATCTTGGAGCAGAGTGAAACTTTAAAGAGGATCACTTTCTGAAACTCTCAATGAAGTGTGTTGTTGAAAATTTAAAGAAAACTCTACTTAACAGCATATACCAGAAATCAATGGTACAAATGCTTTGAAATAAAAGCATTTCTTCTTGTTCTTGAAAGTGCTCTTAGATTGTGCTACCACCACCAAACTCAAACCATGATGTTCTCATTGCAAACACAGTGAATGCATAGTGGATGAAACTTCTTGATGAAACTTCTGCTCTTGTGCATTTCTAACCTGTAATCATAGAGCACATATCAGGGTATTTTAGATACAATGTACAAACAAAGGTAAGAAGATATCCCTTGTACCCAGCAGCACTGTCTTGGAAACATGGTTTGAGTTTAAAGAACAATGGTAACATAATATAAGCCAAAAGTTCACAGACATCTTTCTGTCTCTGTTCCAAATCATGAGGAACCCAAGTAAAAATGAATTCAATATCATCTTCATATTTGGATTATTCATATTACTGGTCAAGAACTTTTCATTTCACTGAGACAGAAGACAGCATCAGTCTATGAACCACAATTTTGTGATCAGCAGCAGCTAAAATTATATCATTTAATATTTTATGTATCAAATGATTTCCCATTTTTAAATGTTCGTTTGAAGAAAATCATGTGATAAACATGGCTCCATAGAATGGCAGAATGGTAATGTATGACTAGTACTGGAAGTCTGTGACTGGCATTGAAGGTAGCCTGTTGTCATGTTGGTGTCAGGTAGCACATCCAGGCCCATTCCTGGCAGCTTAACCTGAAGCACTGGACCAAAATTCTCAGTCTTGTAGCATATGTAAGAAAACTGAGAATGACATCTGCAATACAAATACACTCATGTCAAGGAGCCTTCCTAAAAACCTCATAAAGCCTTTTGCACATGTCAGAGTACCCTATGTACATACCTGACAACCCACTCTACAAACCCAGAGAACCCCCCCACACACACCTCAGAGAGGCCTACATATACACCTTAAAAAACCTCCTTACAAACTGCAGAAAACCCAACTTACTCACATATATCACCCTTTCTTTACACTTCTGGAACTTTCCCAACTCATAGAGCCATTTCTAAACACCTTAAGGATCCTGCATACCCAACACAGAGTGACCACCCTACTAATCTCACAGAGACATCCATAATCACCCCAGAAAAACCTCCCATCTCAATTTAGTGAACCATCCCTTCACATCTCAGAGAGCTCACTCTGTAGGCTTCAGAAAACCTATGCTACAAGACTGAGAGAGCTCTGCATATTCATCTCATAGAATCTTATCTACACCACACAAAGTCCTCCCTTTTTACTTCAGAGAGCCCTTACAACACAGCTCAAAGGGCTATCCTTACTCTCCAGAGATGATTATTCTTTATCTCATTGTACAATTCCTATGCACACAGAAAGTATTTTCTGCCCTCAGAAAGCCCTCACTACACACAACAAAACACTATCTCTACACACTTCAGACAATGCTATTCACTACAGAGAATGCTATTACAAAACTCTGAGTCTTATTTTCACAACTTAGATTGTTCTCCCTACTCAGCACAGATATTTCTAACTATTCATATTAGAGGGTCATTCCCACACCACTCATGAGTCATTCTACTCACCTTGGATTTCTCACCCTATGCACAACAGAGAGACAACCCTACACTTTGCAGGGTCCTCCCTTCACATATCAGAGATTCTTACATACAAATCTCAGAATTTCCTTTGTACACACATCAGATAATGCTAACTACAAATCTCAGATAATCTTCAGTACTCAAAACAAATCCTTCCTTGAACACCATGAAGAACCATCCCTACATATTGAAGAGTCATTCCTACATATTTTCCTGATACTCCTTTGAGTGTTCTCCCTGAACACCTCAGATATTCCTTCCACTCTCCTCAAAGAATCCTCCCATCACATTTTAGTGTGTTCTCACTAACCATCTCAGAGAGATCTCACTATTCTCTTAGAAGGACCCATTCTACTCAACTAAGATAACACAATTACTTAGTCAAAAACACTCCTACTGAAACATTTGATTTCTTCTATATATTTCATAGAGACTGCCCTAAAACTTCAGAGAGCCAAGCCTAACCACCTCAGAGAACCTACACTACAAAGCTGAGTGCCCACTCTACTGACCTCACAGAATCAAAACTACACAGATGAAAGAGTGCTCCCTTTCACATCTGTGTTCTCCCTACTCTGTCAAAGAACCCTCATCACCTCAGACGTCCCCCATTCACAATTGACTGTGTCATTTATACACACCTCAGTACACCCTCCTTATAAACATTAGTGAACTACTTATAATAACCTAAGATGGTCCTCCCAGGCATTTCAAGAGGCACCCTAACATATCTCATAGAGTCCTCCAAAACACATATTGGAACACTCCTTACAAAATTCAGAGGTCTCTCCCTACAAAGCATAGAGAGCCCTCCTTACACACCTCAGAGTGCCCTTGCTGCACATCTTATAAAGATGTCACTACTCACCTTAAGAGAATTCATTCCATATCTGAGAAATTCATCCATACAAAACTCACTGAGCCTCAGTCTACTCTGTTACCAGTCTTCAATAAAAACTTCAGAGTGCCCCTTTGCTCACATCATTACACCCAGAGTTCCCTTTCTACTTATCACAGAGGTCTTTCCTATACACCTCAAACATGTGTATGTACTCACCTTAGGAAGCACACACACTCATAACTAGGAATATTCTCACACAAAAAATTAAAACTCCCTAAACATTTTATAAGGCCCCATAAACATCTCAGTGAACCCTTTCTACACATTGTAAAGAAAGCTCACTCTATACTCTGAAAGCCTTTCTTTCTTACATCAATTGCCCTTTCTACACACTAATGGAGCTATCCAAATTACCTCAGCCATCTAAACCCACCACAGAGGTCATACACTATGAAACACACAGGACCAGCCCTTTTTTAAATCTCAGAGAGTCCTACCTACACAGCATAGATTTTCCACCACTGACAGCTCAGAGGGCCTTCTCTACACACATTAGAGACCCTACACTACAAAGCACAGACAGTCCTCTTTACTCATCTCAGGATTACTACCTACACAACATAGAGCCCTCCCTTCACAAATTAGAGAACACTTCCTACACACCTCAATAGGACCTCTTCATACAACTCAGAAAACGTTACCTACTCAAATTAATCACCCTTCCTACACACATTTAGTCCTCTGTATGCACTTCAGACAGTCACCCCTATCCACAATAGAGATCCTCCTGTACAAAAGACAGTCCACCCAACTCATCTCAGAAAATCTTATCAAAACATCACAGAGGGAGATCCAAAATGGTGGACTAGAGGGTAACTGCATCTCCTGTCACTCCAGAACTCAGGATTCAAGAAGGGGAGGTATTGAGAGACTTGGACCAACATAGAGTCATGGGGTGAATCTCTCCCACCAGGTGAAGCTCAGTTTGGGCAGCAGGCCCAGACAGTGGACAGCTTCTGGGAGCAGGGAAGGGCAGCAAAATTCTTCCCCAAGCAGCCCTGCTCATTCTAGGGTCAGGTGCAATCTACAGCCAGTTTCTTGGAGCAGGCCCACACAATGAGAGCTTTTCTGCACAGAGCCAACCCCAAGCCCTGAACCCAGCAGCGGGCCTGACCTGCAGGAAGCTTCTGGGACCAAGGTGGGACAGGGAGAGGCTTTCCCCGAGCAACCTGGCTACCTCAGGTGGGGACAGGCCCTGCATATAGCCAGCTTCTAGGAGCAGGCCCACCCAGTGAGAGAAGATTTCCATGCAGAACCAGCCCCCAGCCCTGGACCTAGTAGCAGGCTAGAGCAGCTTTCTTTGGAAGCACTGCATTATCAGGTTCCTCCAAGACTTCAGAATATTGAATGCTGGGGGATGATATACTGGAAATCTAAGGGATACTGTAAACCAACAGAGGAACTCTACAATATCTCAGAGTCCCACTGATATCTGACCAATATGAGAAAACAAGGGAAGAAAATGTCCCAAACAAACCCAGATACTATATAAATAAAACCCAATGACAGCACAGCAGAAGAAATGTCAGAAAGGGAGTTCAGAATGTACATAATTAAAACAATCAGGGAAGCAAATGAGGAGATGAAAGAGCAAGTGCAGGCATTGAAGGAAGAGAAGAAAGAGCAAATGCAGGCATTAAATGATCGCACCAATCAACAGTTAAAAAAGTAAATACAGGAAGCAAAAGATAATTTTAATAAAGAGTTAGAGAAGCTGAAAAAAAAACAAACAGCAGTCCTTGAAATGAAAAAAGCAACAAACCAAGTTAAAAACTCCGTAGAAAGCATAAACAATAGGAGAGAACACCTGGAAGACAGAACCTCAGACATTGAAGAGAAAATATTTAATCTTGAAAACAAAGTTAACCAAATAGAGAAGATGGTAAGAAATGATGAACAAAATCTCCAAGAACTATGGGATATCATTAAAAGGTCAAACTTAAGAATTATTGGAATTGAGGAAGTCTTAGAGAAACAAACCAAAGGAACGATCAATCTATTCAATGAAATAATATCAGATAATTTCCCAAATCTGAAGAATGAAATGGAAAACAAGGTACAAGAGGCTTATAGAACTCCAAATATACAAAATTACAACAGACCCACACCAAGGTACATTATTATGAAAATTTCTAACATACAAAATAAAGACATAATTTTAAAGGCTGTGAGAGAAAAAAATCAAATTATATTCAGGGGAAAACCAATAAGAATATCAGCAGATTTTTCAATCCAGACCCTAAAAGCTAGAAGGGTCTGGAACAATAGTAACCAAGCCCTGAAAGAAAACGGATGCCAGCCAAGAATCTTATGCCCAGCAAAACTTAATTTCAGATTAGATGATGAAATAAAATCCTTCCATTACAAACAAAAGTTAAAAGAATTTACAAAAAGAAAGATGGCATTTTTGAACATTCTCAGCAAAATATTCCATGAGGAAGAGATGAAAAACAATGATGAAAATCAGCAATGGGAGTAACTAGCCTAAAAAAATAGCTAAATAAAGAAGAAACCAAATCATGTCAAAAACCAAAAATGAGTCAAATGACTGGGAATAGAAATTATATCACAATAATAAACCTGAATGTTAATGGCCTGAATTCATCAAGCAAAAGACATAGACTGGCAGATTGGATTAAAAATAGAAATCCAACAATATGCTGCCTGCAAGAGACTCATCTCATAGAAAGAGATACCCACAGATAAAGGTGAAAGGATGGGAAAACACATACCATGCACACGGACACAGCAAAAAAGCTGGAGTATCCATGCTCATTTCAGATAATGTGGACTTCAAGCCAAAACTAGTCAGAAGGGATAAAGAATGACATTACATACTGCTTAAGGGAAGCATAAACCAGCAAGACATGACAATCATAAATATTTATGCCCTGAACATTGGCTCATCCATGTACAAATCCTTCTCAGTTCCAGAAATCAAATAAACCACAACACAATAATACTAGGTGATTTTAACACACCTCTCTCACCACTGGATAGATCTTCCAAACAAAAATTGAATAAAGAAATCATAGATCTCAATAACACAATCAACAATTTAGATTTAATGAACATATATAGAATATACCATTCAACAAAGAATGAATACAGTTTCTTCTCAACACCACAAAGATCCTTCTCTAAAATAGACCATATTTTATGCCACAAAGCTACTGTTAGTAAATACAAGGAGATAGAGATACCACCTTGTATTCTATCAGATCATAATGGATTGAAATTAGAAATAAATGACAGAATAAAAAACAGAAACTTCTCCAATACCTGGAGATTAAATAATACACTATTATATGATGAATGGATAACAGAAGACATCAGGAGGGAAATAAGAAAAATTTCTTAGAAGAAATTGAGAACAAAGACATTTCATATCAAAATCTCTGGGACACTATGAAAGCAGTACTTAGAGGAAGATTAATTTCATGGAGCGCATTCAACAAAAGAAGAAAAAAGTCAACAATAAATGACTTAAAACTACAGCACAAATCCCTAGAAAAAGAAGAGCAGACCAACAACAAAAGTAGTAGAAGAGAGGAAATAGTTAAAATCAGAGCTGAAATCAATGAAATTGAAACAAAAGAAACAATCAAAAAAATTAACAAAATAAAGAGTTTGTTCTTTGAAAAAATAAGCAAAATTGATAAACTCTTAGTCAACTAACAAAGAGAAAGAGAGAAAACTCAAATTACTAAAATTCAGATTGAACAAGATAATATAGCTACAGACACGAGTGAAATACAAAACATAATTAGAAACTATTTTAAAAATTTATACTCCAAAAAATAGAAAATCTCAAAGACATCAACAGGTTTCTAGAGACATATGAATTACCTAAACTGAACCAGGAGGACATACACAACTTAAATAAATCAATTTCAAGCAATGAAATAGAAGAGGTCATCAAAAGCCTACCAACAAAGAAAAGTCTGGGAACTGATGGGTTCTCAGCCAATCTACAAAACCTTGAAAGAACAGCTGATGCCAATACTTCTCAAAGTATTCCATGAAATAGAAGAGGAGGGAACACTCCCAAGCTCATTCTATGAAGCCAATATCACCCTGATATCTAAACCAGACAGACACATTGAGGAAAGAAAATTTCAGAACTATATCCTTAATGAACATCGACACAAAATTTCTCAACAAAATTTTAGCAAATTACATACAAAAATATATTAAGAAGATAATGGACCACTATCAAGTGGGTTTTATCCCAGGGATGCAAGGTTGGTTCAACATCCAGAAATCAATAAATGTCATTCACCATATCAACAGACTTAAAGTTAAGAATCACAGGATTATTTCAATAGATGCAGAAAAAGCATTCTATAAAATACAGCATCCCTTTATGCTCAAAACACTAGAAAAAATAGGGATAGTGGGAACATTCCTTAACATTGTGAAGGCCATCTATGCTAAGCCCATGGCCAATATCATTCTAAATGGTGAAAAACTGAAAGCATTCCCCCTAAAAACTGGAACAAGGCAGGGATGTCCTCTTTTACCACTTCTATTCGACATCATCCTTGAAACTCTAGCCAGAGCAATTAGACAAACCAAAGAAATTAAGGGATACAAATAGAAAAAGAAGAATTCAAACTATTCCTGTTTGCTGATGACATGATTATATATTTAGAGGAACCCAGAAATTACACCAAAAAAATTTTAGAACTCATAAGTGAATTCAGAAAAGTAGCAGGTTACAAGATCAATGCTAATAAATTCAATGCATTTTTATACGTAAATCATGAATCTTCAGAAAGAGAAGTTAGGAAAACTACCCCATTCACAATAGCCTTGAAAAAAATAAAATACTTGAGAATGAATCTCACAAAAGAGGTGAAAGACCTCTACAATGAGAACTATAGAACACTAAAGAAAAAAATTAAAGAAAATCTTAGAAGATGCAAAGATCTCCTATGTTCTTGGATAGGCAGAATTAATATTGTAAAAATGGCCATATGTGGTGTGGGGAAGGGAAAAATACAGAATGAATCAAACAACATTACACTATGTACATTTATGATTACACAAATGGCATGCCTTTACTCCATGTGCAAACAGAGAAACAACATATATCCCATTTGTTCACAATAAAAAAAGAGAAGAAACTACAATAAGAGGAAATCAGTGAATTTTAAAATAAATAAACTATACAAAAATTTTAAAAATGGCCATACTACCAAAAGTGCTATACAGATTCTATGCAATTCCAATGAAAATCCCAATGATGTACCTTACAGAAATACAGCAAGCAATTATGAAATTCATCTGGAAGAATAAGAAACCCAGAAGAGCTAAAGCATCCTTAGCAGAAAGAGGGAAGCAGGGGGTATCATAATACCAGATCTTCAACTCTACTACAAAGCAATAGTAACAAAAATGGCATGGTATTGGCAAAAAAAATAGACAGGTAGATCAATGGTACAGAATAGAGGACATGGACACAAAGCCAATAAATACAACTTTCTCATACTAGACAAAGGTGCCAAATATATACAATGGAGAAAAGATAGCCTCTTCAACAAATGGTGCTGGGAAAACTGGAAATCCATTTGCAAGAGAATGAAATTAAACCCCTATCTCTCATCCTGCTCAAAACTCAACTCACAATGGATCAAGGACCTCTGAATCAGACCGGAGACCCTGCATATTATAAAAGAAAAAGTAGGTCCAAATCTTCAACATGTTGGCTTAGGATCAGACTTCCTCAATAGGACTTCCATAGCACAAGAAATGAAAGCAAGAATCAACAACTGGGATAGATTCAAGTTAAAAAGCTTTCTCTCAAGAATGGAAACTATCAGTGATGTGAAGGGAGAGCCTACAGAGTGGGAGAATATCTTTGCCACTCATATTTCAGACAGAGCACTAATTTCCAGAATATATAAAGAACTCAAAAACCTCTACACCAAGAATATAAAAACCCAATCAACAAATGGGCTAAGGATATGAACAGACACTTCACAAAAGAAGATCTACAAGGAATCAACAAATATATGAAAAAATGTTCACCATCTTTAATAATAATAGAAATGCAAATCAAATCTACACTAAGATTCCATCTCACCCCAATTAGAATGGCATTTATCAAGAACACAAGCAACAATATATTTTGGCAAGGATGTGGGGAAAAGATACACTCATACATTGCTGGTGGGGTTGCAAATTAGTTCAGCCACTCTGGAAAGCAGTGTGGAGATTCCTCAAAAATCTTGGAATGGACCCATCATTTGACCCAGCTATCCCACTCCTCGGCCTATACCCAAAGGTCTTAAAATCAGCAAACTACAGAGATACAGCCTCATCAATGTTCATAGCTGCTCAATTCACAATAGCCAGATTGTGTAACGAACCTAGATGTCCTTCAATTGATGAATGGATAAAGAAACTGATATATATATATAATGGAATATTACTCAGCCACAAAGAATAATAAAATTATGGCATTTGCAGGCAAATGGATGAAATTGGAGAATATCATGCTAAGTGAGATAAGCCAATGTCAAAAAACCAAAGGATGAGTGATCTCACTGATAAGCAGGTGATGACACACAATGGGGCTTGGGAGGGGTTAGTGTTAGGGTTAGGGTTGGGGTTAGGGAGGGGGGCAAAAATTCAGGAAGGAAGGACTGTGTAGAGGGAAATGAGGGGTGGGAGGGGTGGGAGGAAGGGAAAAAAACAGAATGAATCAAACAACATTACCTATGTAAATTTATGATTATACAAATGGTATGCATTTACTCCATGTTCAAACAGAGAATCAACATGTACCCCACTTGTTTACAATAAACAAAAGAAAATAATTATATAAATAATTCAAACATCACAGAGGGTACTCAAGGAACCATCCCTTCAAATCTGTGAGTGTACCCTTCTCATCTCACTGAAAGGTCGCTTCTCATATCAGAAGTTCTTCCATTCACAAACCCTCCATTCACAAAATGGGGATACCTGTTACACACATCATAGGAACCTCCTTTCACACATAAGGATGTTCTCCTTACTCATCAGAGATCTCACTCATCATATTAGGTCATTCCTACACAGTGCATGTGTTTTTTCTACTTATCTTGGATTGCTCATCCTATGCACCCCAGAGAGTTCTCACTACACACCAGAAATCCTCACCCAGACAGTCCACCCTTCACAGTTCAGTGAAGCTTCCATGCAAACCTCAGAATGTTCTTTCTACTCATGTCAAATATCCATATATTTTCTTCTAGTATAACCTTCATTACTAATCACAAGTCACTGCCTTCCTATCACTAACAGCCATGACTACAAGTCTCACAGAGCTTTCATGATACTCCTCTGAGTGCCCTACCTGAACACCATGGAGATTCCTTCTACCCTCCTCAAAGAACCCACCAATCACATCTCACTGTGTTCTCCCAAAATATCTCAGAGCAATCTCATTGCTCACATCAGAGGACTCTTATACACAAATGAGATTGCATTTCTAAGTATCAAAAGTTCCTCCTATACTCCCTCCGAGATTCCTTCTGCACACCTCTTATCTCCGAAGTAAATGTCAAAAAGACCTGACTGTCAACCTTCCCAAACTCAAAGAAACTACATTTTAGAATACAGAGTACAATTCCTACTCATCTCAGAGAATCCTACAAAGCCCTCCATTCACAGTTGAAAGTCCTGTCTTCAAAATCAGTGTTTCCTCTCTACTCACCTCAGAGATCTCTTACTATGCACTAAAAGACCCTGTGTGCAGAACTCATTTAGTCCTCTCTTATCTCATTGGGACACCCTCACTGTTTATCTAATTGAAAACTCCCTACTAACCGCAGGTGGCCCTCCCTCACACATTAAGGAACACACTGACACACCTCAGAGTCCTCCTACAACCTAATAGAGCCAACCATACACAGTTTAGGCACATCTGCCTACAAACCTCAGAGAACCCACCCTACACACTTCAGAATGCCCTCCCTTGAGATCTCAGAAAGCTCACTGCTTACCATAGCAGCAGTCACTAAACACAACAGAAAGAAATCCCTTCACACTTCAGTGTGTCCTCAATATACTCCTTTGTAAGACTCACTAACACCAGAGAGAGCACTTCTACTCACCTTACAAATGTCTCCCTGCACATCCCAATGGGTACTTTGTACAAACTCAGGGTCACCTCCATACACACCGCAGAAACTCCTCCTGCCAGGTGCATTAGTGCTTAACTTTAATCCCAGAAACTTGGTAAGATAAGGCAGAATTTTAAGTTCAAAGTCAGCTTCAACAGGAGAAAACTACGAATCAACTCAGGGAGATCCTATCTCTAACTAAAATATAACATAGGCCTGGAAATGTGACTCATTGTTCAAGTGTTCCTGAGTTCAATTTCTGTACCGAAACAGTAATATAAAGACCATCCATGCTCACATCAATCACTCATGAATCCTCAATATATCCCTTTGAAAGTCCTATAAAAGACCTCAAAGAACCCTCTATTCAACTCATAAAGTCCTCACTAAACAAGAGTGCCCTTTCTTTTTTTTATTTTAATTTACTTTTATTGTAAACAAGCGGGATACATGTTGTTTCTGTTTGTAAATGGAGTAACAGCATACCATTTCTGTAATCACACATTTACATAGGTAATGATGCTTGATTCATTCTGTTATTTTTTCCATCCCCCAACCCCTCTTTTCCCTCTATACGGTCCCTCCTACCTCCAAACTTACTGCCACCCAACCCCCATTATGCTTCATCATCCGCTTACCAGTGAAATCATTCGTCCTTTGGTTTTTTGACATTGGCTTATCTCACTTAGCATGATATTCTCCAATTTCATCCATTTGCCTGCAAATGCCATAATTTTATTATTCTTCATAGCTGAGTAATATTCCATTATATATATATATATATATATATATATATATATATATATATATATATATATATACACCACATTTTCTTTATCCATTCATCAATTGAACAACATCTAGATTGGTTCTACAATCTGGCTATGGTGAATTAAACAGGTATGAACATTGATGTGGCTATATCTCTGTAGTATGCTGATTTTAAGTCCTTTGGGTATAGGCCAAGGAGTGGGATAGCTGGGTCAAATGGTGAGTCCATTCCAAGTTTTCTAAGGAATCTCCACACTGCTTTCCAGAGTGACTGCACTAATTTGCAACCCCACCAGCAATGTATGAGTGTACTTTTTTCTCCAAATCCTCTCCAAAACCCATTTTTGCTTGTATTCTTGATACTCACCATTCTAATTGGGGTGAGATGGAATCTTAGTGTACATTTGATTTGCATTTCTATTATTACTAAAGATGGTGAACATTTTTTCATATATTTGTTGATTCCTTGTAGATCTTCTTCTGTGAAGTGTCTGTTCATATCCTTAGCCCATTTGTTGATTGGGTTATTTGTATTCTTTGTGTAGAGTTTTTTGGTTCTTTATAGATTCTGGAAATTAGAGCTCTATCTGAAGTATGAGTGGCAAAGATATTCTTCCACTCTGTAGGCTCTCTCTTCACATTACTGATAGTTTTCTTTGCTGAGAGAAAGATATTTAGTTTGAATCTATTCCAGTTTTTGGTTCTTGCTTTTATTTCTTGTGCTATGGGAGTCCTGTTAAAGAAGTCTGATCCTCAGCCATCATGTTGAAGATTTGGACCTACTTTTTCTTCTATAAGATGCAGGGTCTCTGATCTGATTTCAAGGTCCTTGATCCATTTTGAGGTGATTTTTCTGCAAGATGAGAGATAGGGGTTTAATTTCATTCTCTTGCATATGGATTTCCAGTTTTCCCAGCACCATTTGTTGAAGAGACTATCTTTTCTCCATTGCATATTTTTGGCACCTTTGTCTAGTAGGAGAAAATTGTATTTACTTGGCTTTTTGTCCATGTCCTCTATTCTGTACCATTGATCTACCTGTCTATTTTATTGCCAATATCATGCCATTTTTCTTACTATTGCTTTGTAGTATATTTGAAGATCTGGTATTGCCATACCCCCTGTTTCATTCTTCCTGCTAAGGCTTGCTTTAGCTCTTCTGGGTTTCTTATTCTTCCAGATAAATTTCATGATTGTTTGCTCCATTTCTGTAAGGTACATCATTGGGATTTTCATTGGAATTGCATTAAATCTGTATAGCACATTTGGTAGTATGGCCATTTTGACAATAGTAATTCTGCCTATTCAAGAACATGGGAAATCTTTCCATCTTCTAAGGTCTTCCTCAACTTCTTTTTTCAATGTTTTGTAGTTTTCATCTTTTACCTTTTTTGTTAGATTGATTCCCAACTATATTTTTTTGAGGCTATTGCTAATGGAGTTGTTTTCCTAATTTCCCTTTCAGATGTTTCATCACTTGTGTATAAAAATTATTTAGATTTATGCATGTTGATTTTATAGCCTGCTATTTTGCTGAATTCATTGATGAGGTGTAGAATTTTTCTGGAGTAGTTATTTGGATCCTCTAATTATAGAATCATGTCATCATCAAATAGTGACAGCTTAAGTTCCTGTTTACCTATTCGTATCCCTTTAATTTCTTTGGTCTGTCTAATTGCTCTTGCTAGAATTTTGAGGACAATGTTGAATAGAAGAGGGGAAAAAGGACATCCCTGACTTGTTCCCATTTCTAAAGGGAATGGTTTCAATTTTTCTCCATTACAAATGATGTTGGTGATGGGCTTAGCATAAATAGCCTTTACAATGTTCAGGTATGTTTCTATTATCCTTATTTTTTCTAGTGTTTTGAGTATGAAGAAGTATTGTATTTTGTCATACACTTTTTCTGCATCAAGTGAAATAACCATATGATTCTTATCCTTAAGTCTATTAACATGATGGATTACGTTTATTGATTTACAGATGTTAAACCATCTTTGCATTCCAGGGACGAACCCCACTTGATTGTGGTGCAAGATTTTCTTAATATGTTTTTGGTTAAGGTTTGCCAATATTTTGTTAAGGATCTTTGTATTCATCAAGGATATTGGTCTAAAATTTTCTTTATTTGATATGTCTTTGCCTGGTTTGCATATGAGGGTGATATTAGCTTCATAGAAAGAGTTTGGTAGGGTACCCTCTTTTTCTATTTCCTGGAATACATTGAGAAGTATTGGAATGAGTTCTTGTTTGAAGGTCTTGTAGAACTTTGATGAGAATTTTTCTGGGCCTGGGCTTTTTTGGATGGTAGGTATTTAAGGCCTTCTTCTATTTCATTGCTTGATATTGATCTGTTTAAATTGTGTATGTTCTCCTGGTTCACTTTGAGAGGTGCATATGTCTTTAGAAATTTGTCAATGTCTTTGGCAGTTTCTATTTTGTGGGAATACAGGTTTTCAAAGTAACTTCTCATTATGTTCTGTATCTCAGTGTTGTCTGTCATGATATTTGCTTTTTCATCATGATATTTAGTAATTTGAGTTTTCTCTCTCCTTCTCTTTGTTAGTGTGGCTAAGGGTTTGTCTATTTTGTTTACTTTTTCAAGGAACCAACTTTTTCTTTTGTCAATTTTTTGAATTGTTTCCTTTTTTTCAATTTCATTGATTTCAGCTCTGATTTTAATTATTTCCTGTCTTCTACTACTTTTGCTGTTATTCTGTTCTTCTTCTAGGGCTTTGAGCTGTAATGTTAGGTCATTTAGTTGTTGACTTTTCATTCTTTTCTGGAATGTGCTCCATGCAATGAATTTTCCTCTTAGTACCACTTTCATAGTGTCCCAGAGATTTGGATATGTTGTATCATCATTCTCATTGACCTCAGTGAATTTTTTTTATCTCCTTCCTGATGTTTTCTGTTATCCATGTTTCATTCAATAGCATATTATTTAGTCTCCAGGTATTGGAGTAATTCCTGTTTTTTATTTTGTCATTGATTTATACTCTCAGTCCATTATGATCTGATAGAACACAAGGCAGTATCTCTGTTTGCATTTCATAAGGACTGCTTTGTGGCATAACATATGGTCTATTTTCGAGAAGGTTCCATGTGCTGCTGAGAAGAAAGTGTATCCGTTTGCTGATGGACGGAATATTCTATATACGTCTCTTAAGTCTAGTTTGTGGATTGTGTTATTGAGTTCTATGGTTTGGTTGACTTTTGTTTGGAAGATCTATCTAGTGGTGACAACAGTGTATTAAAGTCACCCAGAATTATTGTGTTGTGGTCTATGCGATTCCTGATATTGAGAAGGATTTGTTTGAAGTACAAGGATGCACAACTGTTTGGGGCATAAATATTTACTATCATCATGTCTTCCTGATTTATGGTTCCCTTTAGCTTTTTTAATGTCCATGTGCATGGTAGGTTTTTTCCCATCCTTTCACCTTTAGTCTGTGGATGTCTTTTTCTATGAGATGAGTCTCTTGCAGGCAGCATATTGTTGGGTCTTTCTTTTTAATCCATTCTGCCAGTCTATGTCTTTTGATTGATGACTTTAGGCCATTAACATTCAGGGTTATTAATGAGATATGATTTGTATTTCCAGTCATTTGGGCTTACTTTAGTTTTCATTTTGGCTTGGTTTCTCCTTAGTTGGTTTTTCTTTAAGGTAGTTCCTCCCTTTGCTGACCTACATTGTTGTTTTTCATTTCCTCCTCATGGAATATTTTGTTGAGAACATTCTGTAGTGCAGGCTTTCTATTTTTAAATTCTTTTAACTTTTGTTTAACATGGAAAGATTTTATTTCATCTTCAAATTTGAAGGTTAGTTTTGCTGGTTATAGGATTGTTGGTTAGCAAGCATGTTCTTTCAGAGCTCTTCTAGCTTTTAGAGTCTGGGTTGAGAATTTTGTTGCTATCCACATTGGTTTCCCCCTATATGTAATCTGATGCTTTTCTCTCGCAGCCTTCAAAATCCTATCTTTATTTTGATTGTTAGTCTTTTTCAATATAATGTGCCTTGGTGTGGACCTGTAGTGATTTTGTGCATTTGGTGTTCTGTAAGCCTTTTGTGTTTGATTTTCCATTTCATTCCTCAGGTTTGGGAAATTTTCTGATATTATTTCATTGAATACGTTGTTCATTCCTTTGGTTTGTATCTCTGTGCCTTCCTCAAATCCAATAATTCTTAAATTTGGTCTTTTCATGATGTCCCATAGTTCTTGGAGATTCTGTTCATGATTTCTTACCATCTTCTCTGGGCCACTTTATTTTCAAGATTAAATATTTTGTCTTCATTGTCTGAGGTTCTGTCTTCCAAGTGGTGTAGTCTTTTGGTGATGCTTTCCATTGAGTTTTTTATTTGGTTTATTACACTCTCACTTGTTTCCTTCATTTCAAGGATTTCCATTTGGTGTTTTTTGAGAATCTCATCTCTTTGTTAAGATGATCTTTTGCTTCCTGCAGTGGCTCTTTCAGCTTATTGATATTATCATTCATTGCCTGCTTTTGCTCTAATATCTCATCCTTTGCTTCTTGAATCATCTTAATCATGTATAATCTGAAGTCCTTTTCTGACATTTCTTCTAACATACTGTCATTGGATTGTATTAATATAGAATCTAGATTTGTTTGGTCATTTTCTTCCTTTGTTATTTCATGTTGTTCATGTATCTTTCCCTCTAGCAGTGCAGATCTGGGGTATTGCAGATTTCCCTCCTATAAGCTTAGAGTGGCCTTCTAGGTTTCCAAAAGCTTTTCTTTAAGGGGAGATCAGTATTAGCAGTGCCCAATTCAGAAAGTATGCAATTGTATACAAAATAGCCCCTATGAGGACAATAACAATATTGTCATAATAGACAGAACGAGTTCAAATTCTATCTTCAGTAAAACAGATTTGCAATAAGGTCTGCAGTTTCTAATGGAGGACAAAGAGGATGCAGAGGGATGTAGAATGTAGCTGTTAATGGGATAAGAAGAGAATATATAGAATTTCTAGATAATAGAAAGGGTGAGAGTGTAATCAAAATAAGTTGAATGTTAGCATGCAAAAAATGGAGAAAGAGTCTGAGGGAACAGGTAAACAAAAGGAAAAGTGAGCATGAAAAGAAATAAAAACTTAAAATTTTTCAATAAGGAGAAAAAAGAAAATCTACAGTATAATAGTCATGTAGCAATGAAACCTCCCAGTCTTCAGTAGCCTGATGCATGAGAGGTACCTGAGAGGCAGGGTTCCTGGAGGTCAGGTGTGTTTGGTGTGGTTGTGGAATCCTGGAGGCTGGGTGCAATCAGTCGGTCTGGGGTCCTGGTGATAGGGCGCAGTCAGTTTTCTGGGGGTCCTTGCAGCAGGGAGCAGTCAGTTGATGTGAGGACCCAAGAGGCAGGGAGTGATTGGTTGGGCTGAGGGATCCTGGAGATATGGCTCAGATAGTCTGGCCAAGGGTCCTATGGGGCCTGGCTGTTGTCTCAAAATGGTGGCAGCTATGTGTAATCAAACCTGCAGGTATGGTAACAGTGAACTTTCAGGCAGCAGCAGGCAGCTGGTGCTCCTCTGGCAGTCAGTGATCAGTTTGCTGACTGTTGTCATATGATCGGGAGGTGAACCACGTGCATTGGGTGATGGATAGGTGTAAGGCAGGCGATGGACAGGTGAGTAGCAGAAAAATGGCAGATGATAGGCACCTGACAGTATTAGACAGTATTAGCAGTGCCGAATTCCACACATTGAATCTGCCCTCAAAAAGGTGTCAATATTCTGGCAGACTGCAGGTGATCACAGCAGACAAATGGTGTAAACAGCAGGGGATCTATAAGCAGCGAAAACTGCCTCACCAAGAAATAGATATCCTATGCTTGAAATTGGAGTTATAGAGTAACAAGGAATGCAGTGTCCCTCTAGTCCACCATCTTGGTTCCCCTGAGTGCTTTATCTAGTCACCACACTGACCATCCCTATACACCTCAAAGAGCCCTCCCCAACCACCTAAGTGAGCACTCCCACTCACACCATAAAACCCTCAAAAAGACCCCCTACAGCTTCAGAGGGCCCTCCTTGCACATGAAAGAAAGCCTTCACTTCACACCTCAGAGAGTTCCTACATAACTCAAAATCACCTTACTAAACCCAAAAGACACCTCCCTATACACCACAGAATGTCTCTCCTACTCGCATAAAGTGCTGTTAATACACAGCTCAGAGGGCTGTGTATATGCACCTCAAATGTGCTTTCTCTACAGTTTATGGAGCCACTCATAGACACCTCAGACAACCCTCATTACACATCACACACATCCTCTCTACACACTTCACAAAGCCCTTAATTCATAATTCAGAGACTGCTGTGTTGAGGGTCGTCTTGGACAAGGTGGTGCCTGGCAGTGAGCCAAAGGACACTGGCTACCAAAATAAGGAAGTACCCAAAAAGGCTGCTGCTGTTACTAGTTCCTTAGAGACTCATGATGTGTTAGCGCCAGGCTCAAGGATTGGCTATGTAATATCATGCTGCGTGTGGACAGCTCGTGATTTATATAGTGTAATGCTGGCATTCCTCTGCATGCTCTCCTGCATGAGAGAAAGCTTTGCTATAATTGGCTGATAAGCTAGAAGCCTGGGGGAGTTGGGAGGGAGAGAGAGGAAGAAGGAAGATAGGGAGAGAACAAAGAAGACAGAGAAACGGGGAGGACGCAATAAATCTCATCAACTAAGTATTGGTGGTGTCTCCTTTCTCTGCGCCAGTTCCACTGGATGGAACAAGTGGTGGCCTGTACGGGGAACTTCTTTCTCCTTCTGCATACTCCCAGGTAAGTATCTTAAGGTAAGCTATAGGAAAACTAAGTAACTTAAGGTAAGCTATTGGAAAACTGTAGGATAACCTCCTGGGAATCTCTGGCCAGAGTGTATATGGGGGAGGTCACAAAACCCCGGTGAAGGGGGTCACATAACCCCGGGAAAGGGATCACATAACCCTGCCAAAAGGATCATATAACTCCAGAATGGGGTCACAAGTGTTTAAAAATCAAATGATAAGAATCATACAAGATGTACTTAAGGCTAATGGGACTGCCATAAAACAATCTACTGTAGCAGCATAGGTAACCACCCTGGCCAAGGTTAATCCTTGGTTTTTGGAAGAGGGAGTCCTAAATATTCCACAGTGGGAACATCATAAAGACGATCTTATTAAAGCAGAAAAGCAATCCCCATTACCTAGAGGTACTTTTCCCATGTGGCAGCTCATTAAGGAATGTCCAACATCTAAGAAAGACAGAATAAAAACTTTAGTAGAAGAAAGAAATATGTGTTTGGAAGAAATAAAGGAACAACTAAGCGTAACTTCTCAAAAAGAGGAAGAAGAGGAGGAGGGGCTTACCGGGGAAGAATTAGAAAGAGAATCAGTGACATGGTCGCCCCCACCAGTTATGTCAGAAAGGAACACCAATCCCTTCCTGGAGGCAGCAGCTCCTCCCCAAGCAGCCTACCCCCTATATCCCCCAAAGTACCCTTGGAAGGAGTTAGCACATGCTATAAATCAGATGGGTTTTTTACTGTGGGGAGGAGAAACCCCCATTAAGGAAACCTCAGCAGTCCCATAATTCTTCCCTGTGCTAGAGTACCAAAATAGACAAAGATTTCACCAACCTCTGGATTTCAAACAGTAAAAAATTTTAAGGAAGCAGTGACTAGGAACAGTCCACAGACCCCACTTACAATTAGTATGTTGGAATCAGTATTGGGACTAAATCTAGTGCCAGAAGATTGGAAAAGGCTATGTAAAACTGTACTATCAGGGGGGCAGTACCTAGTGTGAAAAACTGCATGGCAGGAAGCCTCGTTAGAAACGACACGCTGTAATGCTGCCACAGGCTTTCCCCAAAGAAATGTAGAAATGCTAACAGGAGAAGGAAACTATGAAGGTATTTAACAGCAGATTATTTATGATCCTGGGGTGTATGCACAAATTGCTGCTGCTGCCACTAAAGCCTAGAAATTAATTCAAGGGACAGGAGACTTGCAGGGACAGTTGTCCAAGGTGATTCAGGGAAGTAATGAACTGTTTGCAGATTTTGTTGATAGATTAATTCAAACTGCTGCTGGAGTATTTGGGGATTCAGAACAAGCAATGCCCTTAATAAAACAATTAGCTTATGAGCAAGAAAATAGATGGTATAAAGAAACTATGAGACCATGGAAAAATAAAGATTTAAGTAGCTATATAAAGGTCTGCATGGATATCAATGATGCAGTCATAACAGGACAAGTAATAGCCACTGCTCTTCATGGGCCAAATTGGGGGCCACTGAACCATTAAAGATAACATGGAAATTAAATAATCTGGGTCCCCCAGTGGTCCCTATCTAAAGAAAAAATAGAGGTGTCCCAGGAAATAGTTTATCAACAATTAAAGGAAAACCATATCATTCTTTCCACTTCCCCTTGGAATACACCCATTTTTGTCATTAAAAAAAAAGTTTGGGAAATGGTGGCTCTTGCAAGATCTGAGAGCCATAAATTCCAGTATGCAGATTATGGGCCCAGTGCAACTGGGTCTCCCCTCATTAGTCACTATTCCAAAACATTATCAAATCATCTCTATAGACATAAAAGATTTTTTTTCCATTCCTGTTCATCCCGAGGATAGCCCTCAATTTGCCTTTTCTGTTCCTTCTTTGAATAATGAAGGGCCTAATACTAAATACCAATAGGTGGTCCTTCCCCAGGGAATGGCAAATAGTCTCACTATGTGGCAAATACATGTTGACAAGGCTATATCATGGATTAGACAGAATTTTAAAGAACTTTATTGTCTACATTATATGGATGATATTCTTTTGGCTCATAGGAAACAGGAGACTTTATTAAGGGTATCTGACAATATTATTAAACCCTACAGAAATGGTGATTACATGTGGTCCCAGAAAAGGTGCAAACCCGCAGCCCTATTACATTTCTAGGGCATTAAATATTAGATACCTGTGTTAGGCAACAAAAAATTCAATTAGCCACAGAAAAGCTTAAGACTCTAAATGATTTCCAAAAATTATTAGGTGATATAAATTGGATAAGGCCAAATTTGGGAATCACCACTGGTCAACTTAAACCTCTGTTTGATATTCTCCAAGGAGATTCAGACCCTACATCCCCCAGAAATTTAACTCCTGAAGGTAGAAAAGTCTTAAAGTTAGTAGAACAAGCTTTAGAAAATGCTCATAGTGATAGAGTTGATCTTTCCTTGCCTTTTAGCCTCATAATGTTGGATTCTGAATATACTCCTACAGGTCTATTGTGGCAAACTGTACCCCTGATATGGATCCATTTGCCAGTGTCCCCAAAAAATGTTGTTTCCCCATATCCTGTGATGGTGGCAAATCTAGTTGCATTAGGACTTAAGACAGCCCTTCGAGGTTTTGGAGTTCATTCTCAGACAGTTATTGTCCAATACACGCAAAACAGATTGAAATACTAGTTAACAGTAATGAAGATTGGGCAATTGTCTATTGTTCCATCATGGCCACATTTGATAATCACTTGCCAAGTTCATCTATTGTCAGCTTCTTCAAAAGACATTCTGTTATTTTCCTCAGGTTGTTAAGGCTCAACCTATCCCAGCAACAAAAACAATCTTTACAGATGGCTCCTCCAACTACAGTAGTTTCTGATAAAGTGAAGACTATTATTACTTCTCATAAGTCTGCTCAAAAAACTGAACTAGACCAATAATAACTGCCTTACAATCATTTCCTGAGTAACCTTTAAATATTTATACTGACAGTCTCTATATTGCCCAGCTTATGCCACAGCTTGAGACAACTGGACCCATTAGTCCTCAATCTACCTTAAAATAATGCTTTTATTAAGTACAAACTCATCTGTGGGCTCGCAAAGTACCTTTATATATAGGCCATATCAGAGCACATTCATGTACAAAATGAGTAACAGGTGTCCAATCTAGTAAGTAATAAAAATACACAAGACTGTTATGTGAGCCTTGAGTAAGGTGTTAAGACATTCTGCCTTGTATCTCCACACATGGCTTGCTCTGCTCTTCATCAGTCTTTATGTTCAGTGTCCTGGTCAGTGTATTACTTTGGGCCATCCAGGTGAACTCTACCATCTTCTTTCTCCATCTTCTGATATTTGATTTTGTGCCTGATTATTTATCTTCTGAGACTTGATCCTCTATCTTATTACATATCTACTGTATGTGTGTGTGTGTGTGTGTGTGTGTGTGTGTGTGTGTGTGTGCGTGTGTGTGTTGGTGGGAATGGAACCTGAGACCTTGCACATGGTAGGCAAGTGCTCCAACCCAGTTCTTCCTATTTATCTCATATTCTTTACTTTGTTTTTATGTTAAAATAATATTCTGCCCATCATGTACCCTCTACTCTCCGTTCCCTCAAAACAACCACTTTCCTCTCTTTTAATTCTTTCTACTTGCCTTTCTACGAAACAGCTTATTTTTTTGCACCATGACTTCCCTACTCTCCAGTATTCATTACAGAGGGGTAACTAGATTCATTTTTTTTTCCTCCTTCCTGTAAACTTCCTCATCACATAACACTGCTGTCTTCCTATGTCCCCATAATTTAATAATAATAATTTTAAAGTAGAAATGCAGTCCTGAGAATGTATCACATGAGGGGAAACATCATCAGGAATAGTCATTTTATCAGCTATTGAAATGTGTATTCTAATATGCCTATTGTTTTATTTAGTCTGGAAAAATAGTTTCTTTTAGAAATAATTTTAGGGAAATTATTTTCTAGGTGTTCAAGTTTTATAAGAAGATTAAAGAAAATAATTTTTTAATTGGTAATAGAATAGAAATCCTGGATTGTGGTAGAGGGTTTGCCTCTGATGGCCACAGATAACGTGGAAAATGATGAGCTCAAAATATCAAGGAGGTGTTTCAAGCCAGGGTCTTTGAGAGGTGGTACTGCTGTGTGTGTGTATAGCTGTAGAATCAGGGTGTTGACAATCTGTTGCTTTCAGAATCACTTTTCTTCACAACATTAGCATATACTTTATATGAATTAACATCAGTCTGGAAAATGTGGATCCTTGACAGATTAGACCTATCTGGGAAGAACATGAGAATTCAGCACAGTAAATGTCTTGAATGCACCTTCTATTTTGTGCTGCTTATCTGAGAATGCAATCAAACTGCTGCTTGAAGAGGAGAAAGCTGTTGCTTTGTTAATGCCCAGTATTTGTGGTGTTCTGCTCATTGTACAGAGTTCAATTTCAGATAGCCAGGGTGAAGAAAAATGATGTGTAGATGGGAAAAACTACATAAAGAGTTGCAGATGTTTGCTAAAGTATGTGCTCTGAGTTTGGTAAACCATGTAAATGTGTGTTTTGTCTTTCATGTACCACATAAGGCAGAACAAGCTCCTAGGGAAAGGTGCACATTCAGGCAACTTCAAGTTAGACTTAGACTTCAGTTTGCCATGTAATCTAGTGTAAATTAACTTGCAGGTTCAGTGTGTTGAACACAAAAGTTTTTTTATAGTTTGAAGGAATGATATTCTCAAATAAAACTTGTCATAAGTGGAATTTGCCAGAACTGAAGTCTTTTGTCTCTAACCTGTAAAAAATCCTGGATCTGATACAAGTAAACAAATAATTCAATCATTATCTTGTAATCATACCTAATTCCACTACCACTCCCTAGACCCAGAAAAGACAAAGGTTATAGAGGCTTCAGGAAAAGTTAGTAATTTTTTGCAATGAATGTGCTGCTTGTTTGTTACATTTGTGTCCCATTCTACAATTCTCTACTGACTGTAAGCAATGATCCCTTCAGTAACAGAGGCTGGAGGATTCCCTGAGCCCTGGAGTTTGGGGCCAGATTAATAACACAATACCCCACCTAGAAACAAAAAATGATGTCAGAATTTGGAGGCCACATTCAAGGGAGGTCAAGGGTGCAGGGCCTCTGGGAAGTGTTTTCCAGTTCAGAGACAGGATAGACTGATCAAACAAATCAATGCTTATGATCAGTAACCTTTTACTGAGGTATAATTTGGGTGTTCAGAGAATGGTAAACAAAAATGGAACTGATTTTATATCAATGAATTAGAATGATAAAATGCATTAAGCTCATTTGAATTTAAAAATGTAGGTGATTGTATGGTTTAGCTTCTAAATTTATTCATGCTTAATGGCAATTGGTAGACTAATGCTTTCTTGGAAAACTTCCTCATGTGCAAGAGAGAAATCCACAGACTCTCATTCAACACCTGTTTTTCACTAATCAGTCACTCCACCCTCACAGGCTGGGTCAGTCAGGACTGCCTCTCCCAAATCTATAGTCCTATTTTCTCTTTCCATGTCTTGAAAATAAACCTAATAAGAGAAAAATAGAAAAATATCATCTTATAAAAATAAGAAAATGCATAGAACAAAAAGAAAATGAAAATGACTAATAGAAATACTAAAACAAAATAATTTTATTTCCAATGGGCAACAAAAGCATAATGATATGACCTAAATAAATTACTTTTGCATATCTAAATTATTTCAAGTGGGTGCACTGCCTTTTGCTGTCCTGAAACACATCATTTGGCTGTACCATGGCAACCATAACCCTAACCTAATTATAACAAGCTTCCAGCAGTCGGTTCTCAAAACCATGGTGCATTTAGTGATCATTCATCAGGTGCAGTGATTGCATCCTGATTGTCTCTGGAGTGCACACTACTGGTCTATCTCTGCCCAAGGTTTTGGCACCTGTCCTGCACATACTGTAGGTACCCAGGTCTCCGGACTTCAGAGTCACTCCATCAAACAACTCCAAAGTGTGTGGCCCCTGAGTGCACTCCATGCAAGGCGGTACTCAGGTCTGGGTGGAGGTGAACCCACCTCCCAACCTGCAGAAGGTCAGAAGGGCCACTCCAGCTTTTCCTCTGTTCATGGCACCTGGAGCAGGGATGGCTCACATCATGGTTTCCTCTTTCTCCTCCCACATCCTGGCCCCAGGTCTCCAGGCCTGCATGAATTGGCTACAATTTGGTAGCATTTGAACTCTGTACTGCCCCTCTGGTGGCTCTTTCTCTGCAGGGTGTGTTTGGCTAGGCCTGTCAGGGGAAGCTGGTGGGGGTTGGGGTTCCGGGGGCTCCATGGGTGAAGGGGCATAGCCAAGGTGATGCTGAGTCAGGAGCCCCAAAGAAGCAGCTGGGTGGGAGTCTCCAGGAGCTTGGGAGTTGGGCCTAAGTTGTGCAGAGCAGAACCTTCCCCATGTGTGGATATGGTGCTGGCACCTCGCCTTGCTTCCCAGCACAATGTATTCCAAAAGGTAGGAACAAGTGGCAGGGTCTATTGCAGTCAGGAAGTCAAATAACCCACCTGTCTCCACCTGGCCCCTCTTTCCTGCACATTCCTTTATAAAAAGTAGCTGTTTTCTTTTCTCTCTTAAGGGTCCCATCCAATTTGCATCCAGCCCAGTTCTCACCAACAGCCAACAGTGGGGTGCTGGGGGAAACCTGGGTCCTGAGTGGGCTCTGTACCCCACCCTGAAACCTCTGAAGCTCCTTTCAGTCAAGGGACTGGGGGATAAGGATTAAATGAGAGTGTGACCAGTTCCTGGTAGGGACAATCTCGACAAGCCAAACCCACAGTCAGGGACCACAAACAGGCAGAATTTCCTACATCTAGATGGGCACATTCAGGCCTCACTTTCAGGAGAGTATTCCCCAGAAGCAAATTAGGCAGTGAATAAGTTCTTATGTCTCAAAATCCATCACCAGCAAGCTCCCCCTGACCCCAAGTGGAGAGCTCTTCCCTTGGTGGGGTGCTCTGTATTAAGAGTGTTTGATCCAGGAAACGTGTTTATTATACTAGGGGGACTTGTGCTGGTAGCAGCTGTGTCTCTGCTGTGAAAAGGGTGTATGCATGTGAGCTCAGGTGGAACCTTACTGCCCATCTGGCAGCCCAAGGTCTCTGATGAACCAGAAGACACACCAGAAGTGAGAGGAAAGGTTCAGTCCTTGGGAAGAAGGGGTGAGGAGAAAGGAGATGACCAGGACAGTGGACCTGTGGATAAATGCAGGGAACAGAGGAGAAACTGAGACCCCAGGTGGATAGCTACAGACAGCACCCAGGTCAGTATTTTGCACCATTAACCATTAGGGTGTTTAGAGGAAATTCTAAAGGGTGTGTGATGTAGGTCTCCTCTCTCAGTTTCACTCTTTCTGTCCTGTGCAGGTGTTGATGCCCTCAGGGTCACATACCACACAGACTTGGTCTGAATGTTGATAGCTGGGAAGAACAAGCTCTGTGATGGAGAGGATTCAGAGATTCTTTGTGCAGCTGAAGGAGCATAAGGACTGCTTACAGGCCCCAGCAGAGCTGTTGACTCTGGCAGGCATGCTGTACCAAGACATGCAGGATGACCTTGCCAAGGCACAGCCACTGGTTGCTGTCATTCTGGAGAGCCAGATCCAACTGCACCTCCTGGACAATGTGGATATGGTCCTGCTGTGTACCTGTGTGCCTCTAGCAGGAGAAACTGCAGGCAGCCTGCTGGCTTCTACAGGTAAGCCTGTGTAGTGGGGCAGAGTACAGAGGGAGGTGGAAGCTGCTTCTACTATACCCAAAGGACATGAGCTCAGTCAGGGTGACCTACACTCACTGGATCAACTTTAACTGGCTTTGAAAGAGAAAGTAAACTACCTAATCATCAAGTCCATTTTCAGTGGTCGTCCTGTGCCACACTGTGTCAAATAATGAAAAAAAATCAATGGATATGACATGGTCCACCTTTGGAGAGCTATGTCTCTGTCAACAAGGTGATCTTGTAAACCCAGGATCTCAATCTGCATAAAGTCTTGTTAGAAATAAGAAGGTGCCACACAAAATGATACCATGACCAAAAATGAGTGGATAAGGCAAACCTTTACTTCTGGTAGAAGGCTATGCTACCAGAACCTGCCTAGCATGTGATTGGGTGGGCTTTCCACCTGCTTTTATATTTAACCTAATGCAGTGTTGACCTTCACTCTGACTTGAGGAGTTTGGGTTTACAGTCTACACAGTTGATTAATTTTAGAATTAGGTCAGAGAAAATGGAAGGATTACAATTACATCCAATTAAGGCCAAAAACTAGATTCTGAAAATGAACTATCAGACCTTCTATTTATCACAATCTGAAGACCAGAAATGTCTCTCCAGTCATTTGTTGGTACCTTGGATTTCAGCATGTTTGGTATCAAAACCTGACCTTATTGATAGAGAGCAATGTATAATCTTTACTTGCCCATCTACTATGAGGATTTGCCTCATGCTCCTCCCTAAACAGTGGTGTATTTGATTAAAGTGTGTCTGAGTGATACTGGGCAGGTTCCCAATAGTGATATGTCTGGCCCAAAGGGGATATTTTTGGTACCAGGGATTGAACCCATGGACACTCAACCACTGAGCTACTTCCCAAACCATTTTAATTCATTTTTTTTAACTTTGAGACAGGGATTCACTAAGTTGCTTAGGGCCTTCCTAAGACCACCCAGCAACCAGAGGCAGCTGTAAAAAGAAGGCATATATCTGGCAGAACCCCCAGGGACTGTCTCTTGGCCCATGCAATTTTCAGACCTGTGTCTGGGCCCCTATTTTCCATAGAGGGTAAGTGACCTCTTCCTCATTCTAGACTTCTCAAGACATTTCTGTCTAGAACCTGTTGATATTTTCCTCTTTCTTCCAGAAGCTGTGGCCTGACTTACCTCACCTTGCTGAGGAGAAGCCCCAGAGAGGGTTAAAACCTCAGTCACTATGGCTCACAGGTATGTCTGATGATGTAACATGTAGATGAAATCTGATGGAACATGGCCACCACACCTAGCAAATGGCAGAACCTGTACTGTGCAGGAACTTCTTACCAGAGCCAAGTCCTGCATCTGGGTCATGGCAGGCAGGAGTGTTCTGAGATGGCAGGGGTCCATAGGATCACAACCTCAGAAAGCAAGGCATATGATTCCCAGTACCTTCTGCCAGTTCTGTTGGCATGGTACCATAGGCAACAGGGTGGGCTGTGAGGATTTAGTAAATGGATGGACTGCACAGGGTACTGGAAGGACCAGCCTGGTCATCCTTGATTGTTGGTCAAATATGGCTGGGGATGAGTGAGCTGTTACTGGGCAAGGATAGGGACCCCTTTATCCCAGTCAACATTGAACATCCCTAGCATCTGAGGGCCTTGCCCTACTGGGTGGTCATTTGCCTAAGGTGTGGGTCAACACTGGCACCTTGGATCCAAAACCTGTGGTGCTGACAGTAGTGTCACCCTAGCTGTGCCCCCAAAGATGAGTTGTCAGGCCTCTCTCTCCATGCCTTAACTTCTTCACATGTGTAGGTGAGAACCATCCTCTGTTGGGAAAGGTGAAGTGTGTCAAGGTGGGTTGACAGGTCTGGCTACTTAGAGGATGAGCCTTCTGCAGTGAGAAATGTGCAGGCAGAATGACAAACTGTGCTACATGTTACCCTTGGGAACCTGCTCTTCCCAGGAACCTTTGGAGTGAGAACTGTGAGAACAGAATACCAAACATCAGTGCACAAATTCCCTGGGAATTCCTGTACCCTGCAACTTCTAGAGATTTCTGTGATGAGGGCTGCAATGTTAGAGCACACTACCTGGAATCTTCATGGTACCAGGAAAAGCAGTTTGCAGTTACTATGGCCCTTCTCCAAGAAGATCTGTCCACATAAAACACTAGATTAAATTATCTAGAACTCTCAGGAGTTGCAACTCCCAGTATTCTCTGGAGTGATCAGATAATTCACTAACCCTGTGTACCCACAATCCTCAGGTGTCCTAGTTTCCAATATTATCTGTAATAATTGAGCAAGAACACTGTCCTTCATTACCCATAGTCCTCTGGACTACCAGAAACATCTTTGCTGAGTGAGCAAACAACTGGCGTGCATTAACCACAATTCTAATAAGACTTGAGCTACCAGGATCCTCTGTGTGGCATGGGCAAAACACAAGACTACATTACCCACAATACATAGTGCCAGCAGCTCCCAATTTCCTCTGCATTGAGAAGAGTAGGGTAATACTATCTAAAATCTTTGAGTGTGTTGCTGAGGTGAGTTTCAGCCTGCAATTTCAAGAGGACTCCACAGTGAGGGCTGTATATGATTAAGGTCAAACTACACCACAGATAACTCCTGAGACTAACCTAGATGTGAAGCCTAGAGTTTTCAGAGGCCTCCAGAGTGGGCACTGCATTGGTCCAGGACTGTACTCCATTAGAATTCTCAGGGTAAAAAGAAAAACATGTGGCCTGCTGTTCTCATGGCTCTCCCAGCAGGGGCACACAGGCAAAATACTGGATTACATTGCCCAGAAACCTCGGAGACCAGAATCTCCCAGAATCCTCATTGGTGAGGACTGTGGGGTATAGAAGTAAACTACACTACCCAAGATTCTTGGAGGGGGCTCAGGTGCCTGTGTGGTCTGATAATCACAGAGGCCTCCACAGTGAGGGCTCTGCAGGCAGAAGGCCAGAATACCTCAGGGCCTGTAGCTCCTACACAACTTCCTATTGATGGCTACATGTATGAGCTTTGCATTGCTCTATCCAGATTCCTTGGGGGTATAGAGGCAGGCTGGCAGTATTCAGATCCTGGGAGTCTTGATGGTGAGTTCTACTTAGGATGGACTGTACTACTCTGAATAATCAATGATCTGCTGTTCTCGAGACCTCTGATGTCATTGCTACCTTAGAGCGAACTACAATACTGAGAATTCCTGGGGTCTCAGAGCTCCAAGGAGGTCCACACTATTGTGTGGGCTGCAGCAATATAGCACTATGCTAGAATGTTCATGGTCTTTTGGGACCTACATAAGCCATATGCCTCAAGCATTAGGCTACTGAAGAATAGAAGATTTGTACAGTACAGTATAATTTTATTGCTGAATTCTTTTTTAATTAGTAGTATTATTAAGAGTATTCCTATTATACCTATCATATTTATATGTTTTTCTTTTAATAATATTTTTCTCACTCTATTTTCCTCTTATATATCTGTTTCCTTGGAGACTCTTTCTCCTTTTCTCATGCTAACAACCTACTTCTTTTAATTCTGCTTTCAATATTCCTACAGCACAGTATTTCTGTAGATGCATTTCTTGTCTCATTACCTTTATATCCTACACCCCACCCCATCCCCTTTGCCCAGCATTAGAAATTGTGGTCCTTATTGCAAACCTATTGATTTTGCTACAGATAAAAATTTGAACTCATCACCTCTGTTTATTAAGACAACATGGTTAATATCTTAATAGGGACTATTTGGGTTAAGGATGCATATTGATTGGTGCACTACTATTATTGATCTCTCACTTCAAGGTGAGGTATTGGAAATCTGCAGGGACACTATAAGTCTATAGGGGGGGAATGCAATACCTCAAATTTGCACTTCTAGAGGGGAAGATACATGAACAACATGAAAAACACAGGAAGAAAGTGTACCAAACAAACCTACATGCTATATCAATAGAACCCAATGACAACATGAAAGAAGAAATGTCAGAAAGGGAGTTCACAATGTACATGATTTAAATGATCCTAGAAGTGAACAATATGATAAGAGAGCAAAGGCAGGCAACGGATGATTGCACCAATAAGCAGTTAAAAGAGCAATTGCAGAAAGCAAAAGATCATTTCAATAAAAAGACAGATCATGAAAATAAATCAAAAAGAAATCCTTGAAATGAAGTAAACAATAAACCAAATTCAAAACTCAATAGAACACATAACCAAAGGCAAGATCACCTGGAAGACAGAACCTAAGACAAAGAAGACAAAATATTTAATATTGAAAACAAAGTTGTTCAAGCAGAGAAGATGGAAAGGAATCATGAATAGAACCTCAAAAATATTTTGAAATATCAAGAAAAGACCAAATTTAAAAATTATTGGGAGAGAGGAAGGCACAGAGACATAAAACAAAGGAATCAATAACCTATTCAATGAAATAATAGCGGAAAATTTTCCAAATCTAACAAATGAAATGGAAAATCAAATATGAGAGGCTTAAAGGACACCAAATGTACAAAATTACAACAGATCCACACCAAGGAACATTATATTGAAAATATCTAACATACAAAATAAAGAAATTTTAAAGGCTGTGAGAGAAAATCATAAGCTTACATACAGGGGAAACAAATATAAATAACGGCACATTTTTCAGCCTAACCATAAAAGCAAGAAATGCATGGAATGACATATTTTAAGGTCTGAAAGAAAATGGATGCCAACCAAGAATATTATACCCAGCAAATTAACATTCAGATTTGATGATGAAATAAAATCCTATGATAAACGAAACCTAACAGAATTTACAAATGGAAAGCCTGTGCTACAGAACATTCTCAGCAAAATATTCCATGAGGAACAAATAAAAAATAACAATGAAAGTCAACAAAGGTAGGAACTACCCTAAAGGAATAACCAATTAAGGAGAAATCAAGTCAAGTTATAAGTCAAAAATAAGTAAAAAATGACCAGGAATACAAAGTCATATCTCAATAATAACCCTGAATGTTAATGACCTAAACTCATCAATCAAAAGACACAGACTAGCAGATTGGATTAAAAAGAAAGACCCAACAATATGATTTCTTCAAGAGAGTCATATCATAGAAAAAGGCATCCACAAACTAAAGGTGAAAGAATGGGGAAAAGCACATCTTGCACATGGACTCAGTAAAAAGGCAGGGGTGTCAATCCTTATATCAGATAAAGAAGACTTCAAGGCAAAGTTAGTCAGAAGGGATAAAGGAGGACATTTCATACTTCTTAAGGGAAGCAAAAATCAGCAAGACATAAAAATCATAGATATTTATGTACATGTGCATCCATGTATATTAATCAAATCCTTCTTAATTCCATGAAGCAAATAGACCAAAACACAATAATACTAGTGACTTTACCACAATACTGTCACCACTGAACAGATCTTCCAAACAGAGATTGAACTAAGAAACCATAGAAATCAATAACACAATGAATAATTTAGACTTAACAGACATATATATAATATTTCATCCATCAATGAGTGAATATACCTCCTTCTCAGCAGCACATAGATCCTTCTCTAAAATAGACCACATGTTATGCCACAAAGCTACTCTTAGCAAATACAAAAAGAGATACTACCTTACACTCTATCAGATCATAAAGGAATGAAGTTAGAAATCAATGAAAAAGTTATCAACAGAAAATACTCCAGCACCTGGAGAATAAATAAAATGCTATTGTATGATGCATGGATAACAGAAGACATTGGGGGAGATTAAAAAATTCTTATATGTTGGGATCTTAAGCCCCCTTGCTCTTCTCGACCAGTGACAAGGGAAGGGGACACTCCCCAACAAGGTCAGACCTGGATAGGTAGGGCCGACTGACTGCCTGCTCCCAGCCCAACCTGGGGAGGACAATCAGACGCATCAGGGAGACCAGTCACAGCAGGAACTCATTTATTGAGGAAATCGCACAGCTTTTATGTAGGGTGGGGGCTAGGCGGGAACCAATCAGCTTAAAGGTCAGCAAGGCATGGGCTTTTCACGCAGGCAAGAGTCCCATTGGACTATATGGCAAGCACGAGCTGATCACGTTCGCAAAACTGTTGTTAACCAATCCCTGATGGTGGTCTGATTCATCATCATTAACTATTGAAACCGCCTTTGAGGCCTTGATCTTGCTTACTCACCAGGGACAAAGGAGTCAGTCTAGTTAGTTAACATGTCATTAGTCCCAACATATCCCCCTTTTTTGTTTTATATTAAGGGTGTGTCTGTCTTAGGTTGCCACTGGGAGGGTCTTACCTGTCATGGATCATCACCCTAGCAGTTTGGGGGTCCGCCTTACTTGAAGATGTGCCTGTCTTAGGTTGTCCTCCTCTGAGGATCTTACCCATCATTGACTACCACCTTAGCACTTTAGGCGGGACCTCAGGAGGAGCAGGGCTTAAGGGAGAGACAGTTAGACCCCAGTGTCCTGATATGCGTGATCCATGATCCTATAGGGTTCCCAATCATCTACATGAAGGGTGGTATAATGCTGTTGGACCACATGAGCTGCATAGACTTAGCCTGGTTTTTCAGTAGATGGATAAGCTTATTGACTATGCTAGGCCCAAAGGTGAACACAAGGATAATGGTGATTAGCAGGCCCATAAGTGGAAGAAGGTAGGGGAGCCACCTGTGTAACCCAGTCCAGAGGAAATTAGAGTGGAGCTCACTCCTACAATGTTCCAGATCTTCTTGTTTTTGATTTTATCTTGTACAATGCCAGAGTGGTTGGCCTAGAAACAGCACTTCTCACCAAGGAACAGGCAAAGTCTTCCTTCCTTTGCCATTAGCAGATCCAAACCACGATGATTTTGCAGGACAACAGTGGCCAAGGAATCAAGTTGAGTCTGTAGATCTAAGATGGTAGAGCTGCAAAGTGCAATGTTAGGAGCTCTGTGTAGCTCTCAAGGAAGTCCACTCTCCAAAGTCATGAGGTCAGAGACCCCAATCTCAATCACTGTTGTCCCATTTTTGCTACTGTGCATTACATTCTTAAATGTCATTTAAGAAGTTTACATATATTGACTCCTGAGTCTATATGAACATTAGTTAATGCAATTTAACATTATATCTAAAACATGAATTAAAGAAAGTCTGAGAGAGCTTTTAACTTTCCTTTTGTGTGACAAAATGTTTTTATGTTTCACAATATTAACCTTTAAACAATTCAGGCTCTAACTTTTAGAAATACATTTACACTTAAAATTTTCTCAGTGTAAAAAGTAACAAATTTTACATATACCCTATTGATAACAGGTCCTATAATAGAACATTAAATGTTAGAAATAAATCTCCAATAAAATTTACTCTTTATAAGTTTAAAATTACCATTACAGAGAAGGTTAATCTGGAGAATAGCAGCTTGATAAATTCCCTGCTTTAAAAACGTGTCTACCTGGAAAATATGAACACATTTAATATACAAAGAGTGACCATTTCACAATTACCTTGACATTTTATCTTACCAAATTTCATTTTTAAAGAAAAATTTAGACTCTGTAACATAGTACAATACTCTAGCAGTTGCTTAACCATAATTGTATAAAACAATTTTTAAGACTAATTGTTCTAAAGAATAAAACTTAATAGACACAAAGTTAAGAATAAATTAGTGTTTCTTAGAAATCCTTGTTATTTTACCATGTCATTTTACCATACAGATTAAACTTTGGTTTATATCAGAACATTAGTATTTCACCTTAGAAAAAACCTTAAATATCTTTAGCTGTGTCACATACATACAACCAACTTAGTTACATGTAAACTTATTGAAACTTGCCCTTTACTGACTTTCTTAGCACTTACTTAGACCCTCATGTATTTCATCACACAAGCACTTTCTTACCCAGAAACATTTCGTTTTCCCTTTTACTAAATATATTTCCATACACAGAACCTTTTATTTTCTCTTTCCTGTTGACCCCTTTATGTTCACATTCTGAAACAACTCTTATGAAATTTCTGAATTTAGATAAATTACTCTATTTTAACAAGATTAAATATTTTGTTATTTATAGTACTCTAATTGAAACACAGTTGAAACATTTAGAATCCTTTGTATATAGAATTGTACCTGTTAGGACATAACTCTTAGTAACCTTGTTTTTAGTTTAGTGATGACACAAAACACTTTTCTCTACAAACACTTTTGAGTAATCCCATGAACGTCAACTCTAATTCACTTATTTTGTAAAAACCAAGATATCAGACAAGTGTCCTGAACAGTATTTGCCATCTTTTTCTTGTTGAAGGAAAGTCCTAGAAAAATTGATATTAGACATTTTATTAACATCAACATTTTATTAGTTTGACCACCTAGAGACTTGCAAGTTATTTTCAAGACATTTTACTTCTAGTAGTTTACCCAATTTAAAGTGAACCTTTTTAAATCACATGAATTAAAAGTATTTGGATCCATTTTTAAATTTTAATTTTAGGAGCGCTCAGTTTGATACAGACAAAACATGACATCAGATAGCATGACATACAAATAACACAAAAATCAAAGGCCTTGTAACTTTATAGGTGAATCTCCATAGCAATGTAACAGATGTTCAAAAACTCTAGCTGAATAAAAAAATAGAACTGATCAAAAAGTCATGAGCTCAAAAAAAAGTAGAATTCAAAAAAACCAAGAGTCCGGGAAAAATGATACGGCCATTAATTACTTTAGTAAAGCACCATAAAATTTGCTTTTGCTGGAGTTCAGGTAAGGCTTTTTGCTCTTTTTTTTTTTTTTTTTTTTTTTTTTTGGGTTTGTGACCGGTCTCCTACTAAGCATTCTGGCTTCCTTCATTTACATTTCAATGTAAGCCTTGACTGAGATCTGGATCTGAAAGGGGCTAAAATGTTCTAGCAGAAACTTGATACCTAGGGCATTTTAACCCTTATTCCTGGTTAGTAATCAATTCAGGTTTTGACACAGAAAATTATGAAACAATTATCTCCCAATACTTGTGGGGACTGGGGCTACTATATCATACTCCTTACTAGAACATGCCACTGATGGTTGGGTTGTTTACTCCCTCCATGCCAGCATATGTGGGACCTCATGGCAGGAGGGCTAGGTGGGCTGGGCCGGGGAATGGAAGCAGAAACAGATGAGTTGAAGTTGGAGGAGGAGGAATTGAAATGGGGAGAAGGAGGCATTTGAGTTTGCAGGAAGAGCAGAGAAGCGCAAGAAAGAAGAGACTTGAAGATAAGGAATCCCTTTCCATCTGCCCACTGGCTTGCAGAAGCTGTGTGCCAATACCTTTGGTAGCCACAATCCACCTTCCCATGGAGCGATCTTTCATCCCTGCACAGGCCAATTTGAGATCGGTAGTCATTCCTTCCCAAACTAACATTTTACCATTTCCTGGGAAGGCCATACAGGGAGTGGGGAGGATAGAGTCTGTGAGTTCTTGCCCAGTATCATAAAATGGCCACCGGGCAGAATTCCCACCATCCAGAAGGAGGAGGGTCAGGGCTTTCACTGGTGTCTGATGTGGCCCCAGAATACAAGATGGCAGCAATGAGCCTCCCCGGGGTGGTAGTGGGCCCTCCCTATGTGTAGAGGCTCACTGCTCTCGTGGTTCCTCAACCTTGGGAGGAGCGGATGGAGATGGATTGGACTCCTCATTAAAGGTCTCCCAACGTTGTTTACTATGTGGCAAGTTTCTGGAAGGAGAGGCAATGGAAGGAGCCGGCAGTTCTTTAGGTGGCGGCTCTTTGGGGAGAAACTTGGAGCCCCCTTTGGGAGGTCCTGGAGAGAAGCAGGCCTTAAGGGCAGATAATGTAGGGCAGACTCCCAATGGGGGACCCTCCCCTAAATTGATTTCCCTCTTCTTAACAAGTTGTTCTACATGATCCCATGTGGACCAGTCAAAAAGATTAGTGGTAGGAAGCCAAGGGGCCACCCGAGTAAAGGTGTCCCAGGCTTTTTCCACCTGTGTATCAGACCACTCAAGGCCCCTACTCTTCAGCATGAGTCTAAAAGCTGTGAGCACAGGGTCACCATGTGTGGTGTGTGTTTGCCCCATCTTTTCAGGGATGCCTTACCTCAGAACTCGCTTGGCCCAATCTGCCGGTACTTTTGGTTTCAAAACTGCCTCTTCGCTTTGGCTGTGGTTCACCCTTGAGGGGCCCCACATTGGGCGCCAGATGTTGGGGTCTTAAGCCCCCTTGCTCTTCTCAACCAGCGACAAGGGAAGGGGACACTCCCCAACAAGGTCAGACCTGGATAGGTAGGGCCAACTGACTGCCTGCTCCCAGCCAAACCGGGGGAGGACAATCAGACACATCAGGGAGACCAGTCACAGCAGGAACTCCTTTATTAAGGAAATTGCACAGCTTTTATGTAGGGTGGGGGCTAGGTGGGAACCAATCAGCTTAAAAGTCAGCAAGGCATGGGCTGTTCACACAGGCGAGAGTTCCATTGGACTATATGGCAAGCACGAGCTGATCACCTTCGCGGAACTGTTGTTAACCAATCCCTGACGGTGGTCCGATTCATCATCATTAACTATTGAAACCACCTTTGAGGCCTTGATCTTGCTCACTCGCCAGGGAGTAAGGAGTCAGCCTGAGTTAGTTAACGTGTCATTAGTCCCAACACTTATATGTAAATGAGAACAATGATACAACATTTCGTTAAAGCAGTACTAAGAGGAAAATTTATTGCATGGTGTTTATTCAATGAAAGAAGAAAAAGTCAACAATTAAATGACCTAACATTACAGCTCAAAGTCCTAGATAAAGAACAGAAATGCAAAAAGTAGTGAAAGACAGAAAATAATTAAAATCAGAACTGGAATCAATGAAATTGAAGCAAAAGAAACAATACAAAAGTTGACAAAATAAAAAGGTGATTCTTTAAAAAATAAACATAATTGATAAGCCCTTAGCTGCACTATGAAGAGAAGAGAGAAAATTCATATTCCTAAAATTCATGAAGTAAAAGGAAATATCACAACAGACAGTACTGAAATGCAAAATAATTGTAGAAACTTCATTGAAAATCTACACTCCAACAAAATAGAAAATCTTGAAGACATTTACACGTTTCTAGAGATATGATCCACCAAAATGAATCTGGAGGACATACACAATTTAAATAGATCAATTTCAAACAATGAAATAGAAGAGTTAATCAAAAGCCTACCAAAAAAGAATAATCCAGAACCAGATAGATTCTCAGCTAAGTTTTATAAGACCTTCAAAAAAGAACTCATTCCAATACTTCTCAAAGAATTCTATGAAACAAAAGAGGATGAAACCATTCCAAACTCATTCTATGAAGCTAAAATCACTTTGAAACCAAAGACAGACAAAGACATATCCAGGAAAGAAAACTTTAGAACAAAAACTCTAATGAGCATAGATGCAAAAATTCTTATCAAAAATTAGCAGATTTCATAGAAAAATATATTTTAAAAAGGTAGGTTTCATCCCAGGGATGTAAGGTTCATTCAAAATCCAGAAATATAGAAATGTAATTAAACACATCAACAGGCTTAAATTTAAGAAGCACAAGATTATTTGAATAGATGCAGAAAAGTCACTTGATAAAATATAGCACCACTTCATGCTCCAAACACTAGAAAATAATAGGGATAATAGTAATATATGTCAACATTGTAAAGGATATATACACTGACTATCATGCGCTCATTTTAGAGGCCACAGTGAGGATATTTTGTGGGTGACAGAGGCCATATAACAAGGCACTAGTGAGAAATTTTTTTTGTGTGTGATCAGAGTCCATAGTAAGGGTATTATGTGAGTGACACAAGAACAGTAAGGATATTATGTCAGTATTAGAGGACAAGTGAATATATTATGTGAATGCCACAGGCCACATGAAGGTATTATGAGAGTGTTCAAGTCACAGTGAGTAAATTATATAATGTCAGAGTTCTTGTAAAAACATTGAGACTGCCACACTGAGGATATTTTGTAATTGTCAGAGGGCAGAATGAAGGTATTATGTGATGGACAATAGGCACAGTGAAGGTTTTAGGTGAGTGTCAGAAGCCCCAATGAGAATATTCTGAGTGTCAGAGGCCAGATTTTTGCTATTATGTGTCAGAGATCACTTGCAGGTGTTATATTAGTATTTGAGGTGAGAAATGACAGTGAGTGCATTTTTGAGGATCAGAGGTTATATTAGGGTATTTTATCAGTGACAATGGTTATACTTACGGTATTGTTTGAGTGTCTGAGGTCACACTGAGGGCATTATGTGAGTGTGGTCATAGTTAGGTAATTATGTGTCAGAGGTCACATAGTATAATATGTGAGCATCAGAGGTCACAGTGAAAATACTATGTCAGTGTCAGAGGCCAAGTTAGGATATTTTGTGGTTTACAGGTCACTTTGATGGTTTTATCCATCAAAGTTCCAGTATGGTAATATGTGTGTGTCAGAGATAACAGTGAGCATATTGTATGAGAGTCAGAGGCCACAGTGATTGTACATGTGAGTATAAAATTCAGAATGATATGTCAGTTTCAGACACCAAGTGAGGATATTATATCAGTGTCATAGGTCACATTTAAGGTATTATGTAAGATTTAAAGGCCTCACTAAGTATAATATGTGTGTAGAAAGTCACAACTTTGGTATTGTGTGAGTGTCTGAGGTCACAATGGGGATATAATGTGTCAGTGGTAAAAATGAAGGAATTGCATGTGTCAGAGACTGATTGAAGACATTCTGTGTCAGAGGCCATAGCATGGTATTATATGAATGTTTGATGTCACACTGAGTGCATATGTGAGGGACTCATGTGACAGTGAGTACAATATATGAAAGACATTTTGTAAATGAGAAGATAATTTTTGATAAATATCAGAGACCAGAGTTAGAAAAAATTTTCAATCTCAGTGGCTATTCTGAATAAATATATGAATATACATGAATATTGTAAGTATATTTGAGAGCATCAGATACCATATTGAGTATATTTTGTCAATGGCAGGGGCCAAAGTGATATTATGTGACTGTCAAGGTCACAGTAATGATATTGTATGAATGTCAACATAAGAGTGAGGATATTTTGTGAAAGTCAGAGGCCAAGTGAGGGTATTATGTGAATGTCAAAAGCCACTGTAGGGTATTACGTGAGTGGCAGAAGTCGCAAAGAGCATAATACATGAGAGTGAGAGGCCCCAGTGAGGGCTTTAGTTGAGTGTCAGAAGTCAGTGTAAATGCTATGTGTGATAGACCATGGTGAGTGTGTTATGTGAGTGTCAGAAGCCAAGTAAGGATATTTTGTGAATGTCAGAGGCCAGAGTAATGTAGCATATCAATGTCAAGAGGTCACAGTGAGGGTATTTTGTGAGTGTAAGAGATTATAATGAGGGCATTATGTGAGTGAACTATGCCATGTCAGGATACTGTGTGACTGTCAAAGGCCACATTGCTCCATTTTTGAAATTGAAAAAAAATCTTTATTTTGAGGATTGACTAGGAAGTTTAAGGCACATACCCAGGATTTCATGGATGCCCAGTACACATCTGTCTTGCCCATTATGATGAGAAAAATGGATGTGGGGTAAGAAAAGGGAATAGAGCCAACATGTACAACAGAAAATGCAACGTGTTGGTACCAAGAGCCCCACATTCCTCCATGAAGTGTAAGCTAATGGGAGCCAGGTCTGGTCCTGAGGTCTTGATATGAGGAATGGGTCACTCCACTAAGATCATTTTCCAAAAGACCATTTCCCTTGCTCAGCCAAACTTAGACTGGTAACAAATATGCCCAAAGTTCTCCCAGCCATGGTGTGCCAGGTCCCTCTGGGAGTCACAACTTGAGGTCAGTACACTGTTGGCTAATTGAGGTTTAATTTTGCAGCCATTTCTTCTGGGCACATTAGGCTACGTGCTGAGTTGAAGGCTGGCACAGACTCTTGGGCATGCCTGCCATGACCCACAGTCTCCTAGGATTTTCTAGCCAGTGCAAGTATCAGCCTCAACAAGAAGTAATGACAGTAAGGGGACCAGGGCTCTAGTTTTATCCTAGTGTTAACAAGGCACATATCAACATATGACCTTCAACAGTGCTGATGAAGGAACTCCCTTGTGGCATCCTGAGGGGGTTCAGGCAGCAGGGAGGGAGAAAAAAAGACTCAGAGAACTGCAACAGTGACTGGCAGCATAGTCTTGCACCCCTGAATTTCCTTACAATACTAGAGTTACAGCCAGAAGCAAAAGCTTCACTTGCGAATATTCAGCCTGAACGGTAAAATTTCTGAGGTCATGTTCAGGGCTCAATGCCCAGAAAACATTGACACATTCAGTCCCATGGGAATGCCCATTTCAATTCTGAGTATTTAGGGGAAAAACCCTCAGGATGACTTGGATTCCACAATATCCAGTGCCATTTTTCTTAGCATGGCATCTTCCATGCGGCAGAACAGGTTAGTTCCACCTAGATGAGCTTCCTATCATTAGTTCCCAGTGACAGCAGTGTAGGGTTTGCAGGGGAGAGGTGGGTGTCCCAGATAGCTCAGAGGCTCTAAGTGAGAACAGTGAGTCTAATCGGATCACATATCTCTATATTTCTGTATACCACCCCACAAGTTTACTAGCAGCACTATAATTGAATGTTTCATGTGTTTTGCTCAACAAGTACATCTTCAGATAGAACAGTAGTAATCTCATCATACATACAATTTTCTATTTTTTTTTACATTTGACTATTTTCTGAGTTACTTAAACCACCATATTTTTAACTATCACTGTTAAGTCTGTATAAGTGTTGTGGAACAATGTGAAAATTGATTCAGCCATATTGCTACTCTTGAATATTTAGTTTCCTCTAGTATTTAGCTAGTATAAAAATAATCTGTTAAATTAAAAATCTTACCCAAAATGGTAAAACCAGAGTGAGTGTAGAAGGTTTTTGGTTGGGGAAGGAATTCAGTTGGCTACCATCTCTTTCCAACAAGACCACTCTTCCTTGGAATCCTGTTTTCTTGGCACAAGCTTGGTCCTTGAATGGCCCAGATTTTTGCCCCATTAGACTGTTTTTTTCACTTGCCCCTAATAAGCTCTTTCTCTCATGAAGCTGTGCTCAATCTTTTATGGTGGGAAGCAGTCTCCCCTATTGGTTATCCCCCACAAACACTGCAAAGGACCCAGAGGTAACCAGACTGAAGCTCAGTTGTAAAATATGGCTGAGCAACAGGGAGTAGAGTGGCTGACTGTGATTGAAAAGGGCACAGGCCACAGCCTGTCTCCTGAAAGACACAATGATTCCTTAGTTCTTTCTAAGGAAGACAAAATTTAGTCCATGCGCAGCACCTGGTTTAAGCAGTCACATAAAGCCTTTCCCTATCACAGGATTGAAAGTCTTGGAGTCTTCAGGAGCAAGGTGTGGTGGGTGGGCTTTTTAGTTATTTTTAGGTGAACCAAGCCTGAGATTTCTATTTCTGTAGGCTTATTAGAGTCTATCAGATTATGTGGTTAACCTCCAAGGTGAGAGAATATTACTGTGACTGCATTGTCATATTACAGAAACTAGATTATTCTAGAGTGAAAGGTTAATAATCTGTCCTTGGAGTTAGGAACCCAATGGAATTTGTGGTGAAAATATTTTTAGTTGAATAAATAATAAACATGTGCCATGAGTCTGGGTACATTGATTCGATATGACTGTGCCACAGTTGGTTGTGCAAGATGGGGAGACAAAGGCCCTCAGGGCTGGCTTGCTTCTATGTACACTGATGGCATTTTCCTGCATGCTCTCAGATGCCCTTTTTTCCTTTGGTGGCTCCTCTTTTCTTTCATGGAGATTGGTCTCTGGCAGACATTTGAGAAGCAGATGGACAGGAGGACTGTGGGAAAAGAGGTTACTGCTCAGCTTAGTACTGCCTGACTTCCTGGGGATTCTGCAAACCTGGTTACTTTTTCCTAGAGCACTTAATGAGCAATAATCACAGAACAGTTAAATTGGGAGTTATGACATGACTCAATGTTCAGGAAAGAATGTGCTGGAAAGAACCATAACCTCTGAATTAGATCACGTCAAAAAGGATATGTGGTTGGAAACTAAGGATGCAGTTACCAGAGCCAGGAACCTGGTTTTGAAGTGTGTGAACTTTCCTACATTTGGGGTAGGATATCTTTCTGGCCTCCTGGTTGAGGGAAGTTGGGACTTTCCTCACCTTGCTCTCAGAGTACAATGGAGATTGAAGGAGTGCCTGTACAACTTCATGTGGAAGAAGAGCACAGGGGTCATTTATGTTCTGGTGTGACCCAGTAGCTCCAATTCTCCAAGCTGAATCTGAAGACCTTGCCTCAGATGAATAATTTTTAATGGTGCACATATGACTGGTAAATAATTGAGTAGTTCTATAGAATTTGAATTCAATTTTTATTTGGGGCAAATGATACTCATTTTATTGAAAAATGCCATAATCACTGAGGTTTTAATACATTTTTGTAAGTATAAGAGGTAAGGTAACTTAAGAAATATAAGTAAACAAAAAATAGCTCAAGTGCAAAAATTACAAAAGCATTGTGGAAACAAATATGTGTGGAAACAACTAGAAGATGTGAGTAGACAGGAATTCTTCCAAACTCAGCCTCAAAATGACTGGTGTGGGGCCTCCGTGAGGTGCTATCAGTGAGTCTTCATTCTTTATGATTCCCCTCTTCCTTCTCAAGGTCTATGATAATTTTTTGTATCTCAGGGAGACTATTAGTGAGCTGGTAGACCAAGAATAATTTAAAACACTCCTTTGGAAACTGGATTTGTCTTTATGTTCTGGCTCTAGCATTTTTAAGACCTGTGGCCTTGGGAAGGAAGTTTAACACCTTCTGAGCCCTGATCTCCTCATCTCTAAAGTGGGGATATCCTGATACCTGGGTACTTTTACAGTGCCATGAGTTGACATAGAGACTTCCCAGCTCTGTGGTGTAGTCAGCTATTCTTCTGCAGATAAGAGGGGAGTGTGGAAAGTGGAGGCAGAGAATGGGAAATCAGTGACTGAGATTTGGGGTCTCTGATGATCTCATGGTTGTGGCATGCCTGGTGCCTGGGAAAAATTCTATACAAAGGCACAGGATGCTGCTGCTGCTTTGACAATGCCCTGCTTGAGGAAGCTCTGTGAAAGAGTCCTATCAACTCTGATCTTGATCTCAGACTTATAGCTCCTGGGAGGGAAGAAATTTTTATGCTAGACAACCACTATATTTCATCAGCTCCACTTCTCCTATGTCTGCCCACTTTAGAATAACTTTTAACAATGGATTTCCTTAACAGCTACACAAAGCTCCTAACATTAAACTTTGCACTTGTGGATTGCAACTGGAAAAAAAAACTACTTAGATGTCCTAGTTTTTGTGACTTTCTTTAATACAGAGAATAATGGTTTCATAATCATTAACCTGATAATGAGACATATATAAATAAGGATTGCTGTTATATATCTTTAGATTTACATCTCCATCAGAGAGTAGAGCTCCACTTTATCCCAGTGTAATCTTCAAAATCTGTCTGAATCTTCATTTCCTAATCCCCTTTTGCCCCTCACTGAACTGAAATTTTGGCCACACTGGTCACAGCAGGGAAATCTGCCCAGAATGTTTTTATCTGTCTCCAGTGTCTGTTTTCTCTTCTTCCAGAAGTAACTCCTAATTTTTATTGGGATCCTTCCTCTGCATTTCACCCTATGTTGGGTGAAGTGGGAAGATGACCAAGTCTAAGAAATCAGAGCATGGAAGCCCCCTGACAAGGAAACACAGCCTGCCAAGTTGGCTTGAAATGGTCCAGACAGACACTTTCAGAGGCTCACAAATGGCTGGTAGGAGATGAACATGGAAAGATTACTGCCATCTTGTAGTTGCAGAGGAGGCCATAAAATGGGTTGGAAACTAAGAGGTGAAAAGACCAAAAAAAAAAAAAAAAAAAAAGAGACATTTCTGAAACTAGCTGTTCTGCAGTTAGAACTACCCCCATGGTTATCATCTGTAAAAGAAATCACTGCCCCCACCTTTGTCTATGTTAGTTTGAGTTGATTTTCTTTCACTTGAAAACAAGAGTGCTTACTGACCTACTGTTTTTCTCAATTTTCTTTCATTTGTAGTAATAAAGGAAGAAGAGAATGGTAACAAGGAACAACAGAAGATTAACTATCCAAAATATCCCATTACCTAATCAATAGGCAAGTGAATTAAACAGACACTTCTCAAAAGAAGAAACACAAATGACAAAAAAAAAATGTATTGAAATATGTTCAACATCATTAGTAATTAGGGAAATGTAAATCAAATCTGCACTGATATTTCATCTCACATCATTCAGAATGGCATTCATCAAGAAAAAATTAATAGATGCTGGAGAGGATATGGAAAAAAAGGAACACTTTTACGCTATTGATGGGACTGAAAATTAGTATAACAATAATGGAAATTAGTACAGATTCTCCTCAGAAGACCAGGCATGGAATGACCATATGACCCAGTTATACCACTCTTTGGTATGTATCTTGAAGAATTAAAGTCATCATACTACAAAGATACATGCTTATCCATATTTATAGGGGCACAATTAAGAATTGCTAAACTATGGAACTGGCCTAAGTGTCCATCAATTGATAAATGGATGAAGAAAATGTGTCAGAGATACACAAGTGATTTTTTATTCAGTCATAAAGAAAATGAAATTGTGACATTTGCAGGAAAATGCATGGAACTAGAGACAACCATGTTAAGTAAAATAAGTCAAACAGAAAAGGCGAAGGCTTATATGTCTCTCCCTAGGGAAGCTGGAGAGGAAAAAGGAAAACAAAGCTGGGGGTGGATCTCCTAAAAATCAAAGGGAGATCAGTAAAGGAAAGGAACCAAGGAGTGGGACCAAGTGAGGAAGGAGAGGGGAAGTGCTGGGGGATCATATTGGTTAAATAATAGTGTTTGATTGTGTGCATGTACAAATATGTTTCAATTTTTTAAGTATTTTTATTTTTATAGACACATTTTGATTCATTGTGCATAAATGGGGTGCAACTTTTCATTTCTATGGTTGTACACATGTATATTCACAACATTTATGTAATCATACATATATATATATATATATATATATATATATATATATAGGGTAACACTGTTTCATTCTGCTGTTTTGCCATTCCCACCCCCTCCCACCCCCTTTTCCTCACATCCTCCAAAGTTCCTTCATTCTTCTTTCCCTCCACTAGCCTCCATCATTATATATTGTCATTTACTTAGAGAAAACATTCAGCATTTCATTTTTTTGGACTTGGCTTATTTCACTAAGCATGATATTTTTCAACATCCATTTACCAGAAAATGCCTTAATTTTATTGTTCTTTATGGTTGAGTAATATTCCATTTTGTATATATACCACAGTTTCTTTATCCATTCACCAGTTGAAGGGCATCCACTTTGGTACAACAATCTAGCTATTGTGAATTGAGTTGCTATGAACATTGATGTGGCTGCATCAGTGTAGTATGCTGTTTTTAAGTCCTTTGGCTATAAACCAAGGAGTGGAATAGCTGGGTCAAATGGTGGGTCCATTCCAAGCATTCTGAGGAATCTCCATACTGCTTTCCAGAGTGGCTGTACCAATTTGCAACTCCTCCAGCAATGTATGAGTGTGCCTTTTTCCCCACATCCATGCCAACAATTATTATTGCTTGTGTTCTTGATAATAGCCATTCTTATTGGAATTAGATAAAATCTTAGTGTGGTTTTAATTTGCATTTCTCCCATTACCAGAGATGCTGATCATTTTTTATATATTTGTTGATCACTCATATATCTTCTTCTGTGAAGTGTCTGCCCATTTCCTTAGCCCTTTTATTGATTGAGTTTTTTTGTGTTTTGGGTGTAAAGTTTTGGAAGTTCTTTATAAACTTTGGAGATGAGTGCTCTGTCTGAAGTGTGTGTGGAACAGATTTTCTCCCACTCTGTAGGCTCTCTTTTCACATTGTTGATTGTTTCCTGTGCTGAGAAAAAACTTTTTAGTTTGAATCTATCCCATTTATTGATTCTTGTTTTTATTTCTTGTGCTATGGATATCTTCTTAAGGAAGTCTGGTCCTAAGTCAACATGATGGAGATTTGGGTCTACATTTTCTCCTCTTTGGTGAAGAGTCTCAGGTCTAATTCCTAGGTCTTTGATCCATTTTGAGTTGAGCTTTTTACAGGGTGAGAAATAGGTGTTTAGTTTTATTTTACTGCATTTGGATTTCCAGTTTTCCCAGCATCATTTGTTGAAGAGGCTATCTTTTCTCCATTGTAAGTTTTTGGCACCCATGTGTAGTATGAGGTTACTAGTCTAATCCAAGATGGTGGACTAGAGGGAGGCTGCGTTCCTTGTCACTCTGTAACTCTGGTTTCAAGCAGAGGATATCTGTTTCTTGATTGCTCACTCTCAGGCACCTATCATCCACCATTTGCCTGCCTCTCACCTGTTCATTGCCTGCCTTACACCTATCCATCACCCAACACACAAGATAACCTCTTGATCATCTGAAAACAGTCAGAAAACTGATCTCTGACCACAAGAGGAGCACCAGCTGCCTGCTCTTGCCTGGAAGTTCACTGTTACAGTACCTGAAGTTTTGATTACACGTGACTGCTGCCATTTTGAGGCAACAGCCAGGCCCCATAGGACCCCTGGCCAGACTGACTGAGGCCCATCTCCAGGATCCCTCAACCTGACCGATCACTTCATGCCTCTGGGACCCTCACATTGATTGACTGCTCCCTGCCACCAGGACCCCCGGACCAACTGACTGCGCCCTATCACTGGGACCCCAGAATGACTGATTGCAACTGGCCTCCAGGATCCCACAACCACACCAAACACACCTGACTTCCAGGACCCCTGCCTGACCAACTGCATCCCACCTCCAGGACCTCCTGCTAACCATGGCCACACACTGAGCTGCAGCTCCCAATTTGCCAACACATTTGGAAGCCAGAGTGGCCATCTTGGATAATCCTGGGAGCCGTAGCTCTGATCTTTAGGTGGGGCAAATCCCATCCTGAGATGCCTGCTGGAGGCTTGAAGCTCATTGTCAGGTACCTCTCATGCATCAGGCTACTGAACTCTGGGAGGTTTCATTACTATATGACTGTTATACTGTAGATTTTCTTTTTTCTCCTTATTGAAAAATTTAATTTTTTATTTCTTTACTTTCCTTGCTCTCTTTTCCTTTTGTTTAACTGTTCCCTCAGAGTCTCTTTCTCCCTTTTTGCATGCTAACATCCAATTTCTTTTGATTACACTCTCACACTTTCTATTATCTAGAACTTCTGTATATTCTTTCTTATCCCATTAACAGCTTGATCCTACATCCCTCTGCATCCTCTTTGTCCTCCATTTGAAACTTCAGACATTATTGCAAATTTTTTTGTTTTATTGAAGATAATATTTGAACTCATTCTGTTTATTATGACAATATTGTTATTGTCCTCATAGTGGTTATTTGGTCTAGGATTGCACAGTGTCTGATTTGGGCACTGATAATATTGATCTCCCCTTAAAGAAAAGGTTTTGGAAACCTGTAGGGTCACTGTAAGCCCATAGGGGGAAATCTGTTATACTCCAGATCTGCACTGCTAGAGGAGAAGATACATGAACAACATGAAAAAACAAGGGAAGAAAATGATCCAAAAAAACCTAGATTCTATATTAAAGGAATCCAATGACAGTATGCTAGAAGAAATGTCAGAAAGGGACTTCAGATTATACATAATTAAGATGATTCACAAAGCAAAGGATGACATAAGAGAGCAAATGCAGGAAATGAATGATAATACCAATAAGCAGTTGAAAGAGCAACTGCAGGAAGCAAAAGATCATTTCAAGAAACAAAGAGAGGTTCTCAAAAATACCAAATGGAAATCCTTGAAATGAAGGAAAGAATAAACCAAATAAAAAACTCAATGGAAAGAATCACCAAAAGACTAGACCACTTGGAAGACAGAACCTCAGACAATGAAGACAAAATATTTGATCTTGAAAATAAAGTTGCCCAAACAGAGAAGATGGGAAAAAATCATGAACAGAATCTCCAAGAACTATAGGATATCATGAAAAGACCAAATTTAAGAATTATTGGGAGTGAGGAAGGCACAGAGATACAAACCAAAGAAATGAACAACCTGTTCAATGAAATAATATCAGAAAATTTCCCAAACTGAAGAATGAAATGGAAAATAAAATACAAGAGGCTTACAGAACACCAAATGCACAAAATTACAACAGATCCACACCAAGACACATTATAATGAAAATGCCTAACATTCAAAATAAAGATAGGATTTTGAAGGCTGTGAGAGAAAAGCACCAGATTACATGTAGGGGGAGACCAATATGGATAGCAGCCGACTTCTCAACCCAGACTCTGAAAGCTAGAAGGGCCTGGAACAATGTATTTCAAGCTCTGAAAGAACATGGTTGCCAACCAAGAATCCTATACCCAGCAAAATTAACCTTCAGATTTGCAGATGACATAAAATCCTTCCATGTTAAACAAAAGTTAAAAGAATTTACAAATAGAAATCCTGTGCTACGGAGTGTTCTCAACAAAATACTCCATGGGGAGGAAATGAAAAACAACAATGCAGGTTAGCAAAGGGAGGGACTACCTTAGAGAAAAACCACTCAAAGGAGAAACTAAGCCAACTTAAAAACCAAAATCAAGCCAAATGACTGGGAATACAAATCATATCTCAATAATAACCCTGAATGTTAATGTCCTAACCTCATCAATCAAAAGACATAGACTGGCAAAATGGATTAAAAAGAAAGACCCAAAAATATTCTGCAAGAGACTCATCTCATAGAAAAAGAATCCACAGACTAAAGGTGAAAGGATGTGAAAAAAACCTACCACGCACATGGACTCAGTAAAAGAGTGGGGGTTTCCATCCGTATATCAGATAAAATGGACTTCAAACCAAAGTTATTATGAGGTTACTGTACTTATGTGGGTATGTATCTGTGTCTTCTATTCTGTACCATTGGTCTACCTGTCTATTTTTGTGCCAATACTATGTCTTTTTTTTTACTATTGCCCTATAGTAGAGTTTAAGTTCTGGTATAGTGATACCCCTGCATCACTCTTCCTGCCCAGGATTGCTTTGGCAATTCTGGGTCTTTTGTTCTTCCAGATGGATTTCATGATTGCTTTTTCTGTCTCCATGAAAAATGTCACAGGGATTTTAATTGTAATTGGGTTAAATCTGTCTAGCACCTTTGAAATATGGCCATTTTGACAATGTTAATTCTGCCTATCCAAGAACATGGGATATCTTTCCATTTTCTAAGGTCTTCCTCAATTTCTTTCTTCATTGTTTTGTAGTTTTTATTGTAGAAATCTTTCACCTCTTTAGTTATATTTATTCCCAAATATTTTATTTTTTTGAGACTATTGCAAATGGAGTTGTTTTCCTCACTTCCCTTTCAGATGTTTCATTGATTGTGTTTAAAAATGCTTTAGATTTATGCATGTTGATTTTATCACTGGCTATTTTTCTGAATTCACTGATGAGGTCTAGAAGTTTTCTGGAGGAGTTTTTTGGATCCTCTAAATATAGAATCATGTCATCAGCAAATAGTGACATCTTAAGTTCCTCTTTTCCTATTTGTATCCCTTTAATTTCTTTAGTGTGTCTAATTTCTCTGGCTAGTATTTCAAGGACAATGTTGAATAGAAGTGGTTAAAGAGGACATCCCTGTCTTGTTACCATTTTTAAAGGGAATGCTTTCAGTTCTTCTCCATTATGAATAATGTTTGCCGAAGGCTTAGCATACATAGCCTTTACAAAGTTCAGGTGTGTTCCTATTATCCCCATTTTTTTAAATGTTTTGAGCATGAAGGGTGTTGTATTTTGTCAAATGCTTTCTCTGCATCAATTGAAATAACCATGTGATTCTTAACATTAAGTCTATTTACATGATGGATTACATTTATTAATTTACAGATATTAAACCATTTATGCATTCCAGGGATGAACCCTACTTGATCATGGTGCACAATTTTCTTAATATGTTCTTGAATATGGTTTCCCAGTATTTTGTTAAGGATCTTTGCATTTATATTCATCAAAGATATTAGTCCAACATTTTCTTTCCTTGATGTGTCTTTGCCTGGTTTGGGTATGAGGGTGATATTAGCTTCATAGAATGAGTTTGGTAGGGTACCCTCTTTTTCTATTTCCTGGAATACTTTGAGAAGTATTGGAATGAGCTCCTCTTTGAAGTTCTTGTAGAACTCGGCTGAGAATCCATCTGGTCATGGACTTTCCTTTGATGGTAGATTTTTAATGGCTTCTTCTATTTCATCACTTGGTATTGATCTGTTTAAATTGTGTATGTCCTCCTGGTTCAGTTTGGGAGGAGCATGAGTCTCTAGAAATTTGTCAATGTCTTTGGTAGTTTCTATTTTGTTGGAATACAGATTTTCAAAGTAGCTTATTATGTTATGTATCTCAGTGGTGTCTGTCGTGATATTTCCTTTTTCATCACAGAGTTTAGTAATTTAACTTTTCTCTCTCCTCTTTCTTAGTGTGGCTAAGGGTTTGTCTATTTTGTTTACTTTTTCAAAGAACCAACTTTTTTTATTGTCAATTTTTTGAATTGTTTCTTTTGTTTCAATTTCATTGATTTCAGCTCTGATTTTAATTATTTCCTGTCTTGTACTACTTTTGCTGTTATTCTGTTGTTCTTTTTCTAGGGCTTTGAGCTGTAATGTTAGGTCATTTAATTGTAGACCTTTCATTCTTTTATTAAATGAGCTCCATTCAATGAATTTTCCTCTTAGTACCACTTTCATAGTGTCCCAGAGATTTTGATATGTTGTATTGTCATTATTATTAACCTGTAAGAATTTTTTTTATCTTGTCTCTTATGTTTTCTGTTATCCAAGATTCATTCATTAGCATATTATTTAGTCTCCAGGTGTTGGAGTAATTTCTGTTTTTTATTTTGTCATTGATTTCTAATTTCATTCCATTATGATCTGATAGAACACAAGGCAGTATCTCTATATTTTTGTTTTTCCCATGTATTGCTTTGTGGCATAACATATGCTCTATTTTGGAGAAGATTCCATGTGCTGCTGAGAAGAAATTGAATTCATTCATTGATGGATGGAATATTCTATATATGTCTAGTAAGTCTAGGTTATTGATTGTGTTAGTGAATTCTATAGTTTCTTTGGTTTTTGTTTGGAAGATCTATCTAGTGGTGACAGTGGTGTGTTAAAGTCACCCAGAATTATTGTGTTGTGGTCCATTTGATTCTTGGAATAGAGACGGATTTGTTTGATGTTCAGGGATGCACCATTGTTTGGGGCATAAATATTTACTATCATTATGTCTTCCTGATTTATGGTTCCCTTAAGCAGTATGAAATGTCCATCTTTATCCCTTCTGACTCACTTTGTCTTGAAGTCCAATTTATCTGATATTAGGATGGAAACCCTCGCTTTTTTACTGAGTACATCTGTGTGGTAGGTTTTTTCCCATCCTTTCACCTTTAATCTGAGGATGTTTTTTTCTATGAGATGAGTCTCTTGCAGGCAGCATATTGCTGTGTCTTTCTTTTTAATCCATTCTGCCAGTCTGTGTCTTTTGATTGATGAATTTAGGTCATTAATGTTCAGGGTTATTATTGAGATATGTTTGTATTTTCAGTGATTTGGGCTTATTTATCTTTTTAACTTGGCTTGGTTCCTCCTTTGAATGAATTTTTCTCTAAGATAGTTCCTCCCTTTGCTGACCTACATTGTTCTTTTTCATTCCCTCCTCATGAAATGTTTTGTTGAGAATATTCTGTAGCGCAGGTTTTCTATTTGTAAATTTGTTTAACTTTTGTTTATCATGGAAGGATTTTATTTCATTTTCAAATATGAAGGTTAATTTTGCTGGGTATAGGATTCTTGGTTGGCAGCCATGTTCTTTCAGATCTTGAAATATGTTGTTTCAGTTCCTTCTAGCTTTTAGAGGCTGGGCTGAGAAATCTGCTGATATTTGTATTGGTTTTCCCCTATATGTAATCTGATCCTTTTCTCTCATGGCCTTCAAAATCCTATCTTTATTTTGAATGTTAGGCATTTTCATTATAATGTGTCTTGATGTGAATCTGTTGTAATTTTGTGCATTTGGTGTTCTGTAAGCCTCTTGTATTTGATTTTCCATTTCATTCTTCAGGTTTGGGAAATTTTCTGATATTATTTCATTCAATAGGTTGTTCATTCCTTTGGTTTGTATCTCTGTGCCTTCCTCACTCCCAATAATTCTTAAATTTGGTCTTTTCATGATGTCCTATAGTTCTTGGAGATTCTGTTCATGATTTCTTCTCATCTTCTCTGTTTGAGCAACTTTATTTTCAAGATCAAATATTTTGTCTTCAGTGTCTGAGGTTCTGTCTTCCAAGTGGTCTAGTCTTTTGGTGATTCTTTCTAGTGAGTTTTTTATTTGGTTTATTCTTTCCTTCATTTCAAGGACTTCCATTTTTTTTTTTTTGAGAATCTCTATCTCTTTGTGGAGATGATCTTTTGCTTCCTGCAGTTGCTCTTTCAAATGCTTATTGGTATTATCATTCATTGCCCACATTTGCTCTCTCATCTCATCCTTTGCTTCACCAATCATCTTAATTATGTATAATCTGAAGTTCTTTTCTGACATTTCTTTCACCATACTGTCATTGGATTTTATAAATATAGAATCTAGATTTGTTTGGATCATTTTCTTCCCTTGTTTTTTCGTGTTGATGTTGTATCTTTCCCTCTAGCAGTACTGATCTTGGGTATTACAGATTTCCCCAAATAGGCTTATTGTGGCCCTGTAGGTTTCCTAACCTTTTCTTTAAGGGGGAGATCAATATTAGCAGTGGCCAATTCAAACATTATCCAATCCTAGACCAAATATCTCTTATGAGGACATTCACAATATTATCATAATAAAGAGAATGAGTTCAATTATTATCTTCTGTATTAAAATTAGATTTGTAATAATATCTGCAGTTTCTAATGGAGGACAAAGAGGATGCAGAGGGGATGTAGGATGTAGCTGTTAATGGAATAAGAAAAGATTATACAGAAGTTCTACATAATAGATAGTGTGAGAGTATAATGAAAAGAAATTGGTTGTTAGCATGCAAAAAGTGAGAAAGAGACTCTGAGGGAACAGATAAGCAAAAGGAAAAGAGCAAGCAAAATAAAGAAATAAAAACTTAGAATTGTTTAATAAGGAGAAAAAAGAAAATCTACAGTATAAGAATCATATAGTATTCAAACCTCCCAGTCTTCAGTAACTTGATGCATGAGAGATACCTGACCAAGAGCTTCAAGTCTCCAGCAAGCATCTCAGGATGGGATGATACAGCTTCCATGATTATCCAAGATGGCCACTCTGGCTTTCAAATGTGTTCGCAAATGGGGAGTTGTATCTCGGGGTGTGGGTGTGGTCAACTGGAGGTTCTGGAGGTGGGGAGCTGTTCATCACGTAGAGGTCCTGGAGGTGTGATGTGTTTGATGTGGTTCTGGGATCCTGAAGGTGGGGTGCAATAAGTCAGTCTGGGGTTCCTGGTGATAGGGCCCAGTGCGTCAATCTGGGCATCCCTGTGGCAGGGAGTGATTGGTAGGGCTGAGGGATCCTGGAGATGGGTCTCAGTCAGTCTGGCCAGGGTTCCTACATGGCCTGGATTTTGTCTCAAAATGGCATCAACCACATGTAATCAAACTGGCAGGTACTGTGACAGTGAAGTTCCAGGCAACAGTTGGCAGCCTGCACTCCACCTGCAGTTGTCAATCAGTTTGCTGACTGCTGTCAGATGATCAGGAGGTGAACCTCAGGCAGTGAGTGATGGATAGGTGTAAGGCAGGCAATGGACAGGCAAGAGGCAGGCAAATGGTGGATGATAGGTGCCTGACAGTGAGCAATCTGCCATAAAACCAACATGTAACAATTCTGAGCATTATGTACAATTATGATTCCCTACTAAAAATGTGGGGAAAATAAATTAAATCCATTCAAGCCTTGAGAATGACCTAATTCTGGCCACTTTTTGTAGCACATCTTTAAAGATTCCTAGAGACTTGCTTCTGCTTTCTTATGCTCCTTTTTATGCAAAGAAGGTTAAAAGTTATAATGTGTTATTGGCTCATATGAAGATGAATATAATCCAGGACATATTAAATTCATTTATTTTTCTTTAGATTTCATAATAAAAAATTTCTATGTAGGCACTATGCCTATTGTGTCCAGTGGATAAATGGACTCTGAAACTGTTTGCTTTTTTCTGTATTATATGTAGCATTTTCTCTGTAGGCATGTTTGTAAACAACTATTTGTTCTATTTTCAAACAAATCATATTTCAATAGATCTACAATGCATATTAAGAACTATATCAACTGGGGCATCCACCATGTGGAGGAGAAAGACAGTCCTGATATTTAGCTCTATATTATAATTTCTCCCCTTGAGTTTTCCTGAAGAGTTGGAAAAGCCAGGAAGCTTGACAATGTAGCTGAATAAGATCAATTGAGATCTTGAGAACTCTTTAAAATATTTATTGTTTACAGAACTGGTGATTTCTGGGAAACTAATGCAGTGAAATTACCCACCTTCAAATCCTGATTCTTGCAATCAAATTAGAAATATTTCAGTCAGGTCACTCAAAGTAACAGACATGAGTTTATTGAAGTGAAAGTACAAGGGAAAGGGACACTCTCAAGAGAGATTGTATTCTCTCAGAGAGGAGAGGTAAGTGTTCCTCTTCTTAACTCTAGTTGTATTGGAGGATCTCAGGAAACTTTTATGATAGCCCTCATAAGGTCTAGCTTTTGACTTTTGACTGACAGCTGAATGACATTACACTGTCATGGCCCCACTGCCAATGACAAGTCTAGGTCACCTTGGCCCATGCTGTCTCTAATTGGATTCTTAAACATAAAATCTTAGAGATTATCTTTATCACCCTGAGTTTCAGGATCTGACCTGTGAAAAGGGTCACAAAATCTCCCTCTTCAGAGTAACTTCAGTCCCTCTTATCAACATTATGCAGGCCTGCATTTTTCCTGCAGAATATAGGTAATTTGCTAAGGAATGTGCATATCCCATCCACTTAGGCCAGGCAAGGATGCAGGTAAATTGCTTCTTAGAAAAGAAAACATGTGGGGGTCATCACAATGGGCCCACTTTAAAGAATAATTCCCTTAATTAGAGTGGGGTTCTCAACAGTCAAAACTATCTGTCCTCTAATGATATGGGAAATCAGGATTTGGTGCCCTGGTGTTGAAGATTGACACCTTGAGTGAGCCAAGGCATACATAGAAAACAAGTTTTATTTAAAAGAAATAACAGAGATAGTAGACTCCTCAAGAGAGGAGCTGGGACCCAGAGCTGGTGCTAGTGAGTGTGGGAATAATTTTCCTTTTGATAGACACACACCTCCTTTATTTTATGTGGATGTTTTCTAAGGCAGGAAAGGGTAACCTTAGGGGTTAATTACTTGTGTTGAAACATTTGATCCTTCTAACCTGGAGGTATTAGCTATCAGTTGAGATTGAGCTGGTAAATGTTATCCAGAGATTAGCTATTAGCAACTCATTTTCTTTTCTTGATAAACATTTAAAGGTCCTTTACTCCTGTACTTAGCAGTTCAGCCTAAGTCACACTAGGGTCCAGGTTGTGTTCCCAACAGTGGGACCCCGGCCAGCATTGGTTTCACCAGAGAAATTGATAGCAATGCAGATTCTCAGGCCACACCCCAGACCTGCAGTATCTTATTCAGGGTGGCTCAGGAATCCTAATTTTCATGATCCCTTCGGGTGCACACTTGGGGTTAAATACTTATGGCTTGTTTTGGTCTCTCCTCCAAGAACAGAATCTTTTTCACCACTTCGCAAAAAGACCTTTTATGATAATCTCACTCACTGACCCTTGGCAGAGAGGCATCCAGAATTAGCAAGTTACAACCAAGGTGCACAGACCCTGAGATACAAGGGGAAAGGTTCATGGTTCCTTAGTGCTCAGGAGTCCAGGGAATATGTTCCAGTGTTCCCTTTAAGACCTTCAAACACAGCTAAGCCTAATAGTTAAAACCATGTAAACGTTTTGACTTTCACTTCTCTGGAAGTGAAAGCAAAAACCAATTCATTGTGTAATAAGTTCTGGAAATCATGTTGCTGCTCTGTGACCACTTTTGAGAAGAATAGTTTGGAGGATCACGTCTTTTTTACATGGAAGATTCTGGGTCGTGGTGCACAGATCCCCACTGTTGCCCCTCGTGACCACTAGATGGTGGGGATGCACTTACCTGCAAGCACCTGACCTGTGGCATTCTGCAGTCAGTTTCCCTGCTTCTCTGGGTTCCATCATAGTCCCTGAAGTGTCAGTGTGCTGAGGTTGATTGTAGTGAGGTGTCCAGGAAGTGATATGCATCCAGGGGCTTTGACTAGAGGAGCAATGGCCATGATACTGTGGCAGGAAAGTTCTTTAGAATTTTACAGTCTTCCTACCCATGCATGGTAAACTGATTATATTCCCACAATCCTGAGTCCTGAAAGGTGGTAAAGCTCTGGTCACAGGCCCTATAACCAGTTGGGCAGAAGAGAGTTCAAAAATTGGTGATAGGCCATTTTCTTCTCATAGGAAGTCTAATCTGTTGGTAAAGAGAAAAAAGACCTGTCTTTTTTGATGCTTTAAAGTGTCCATTGGGAAGGTAAATGAGGAGGTGTGAAGAGAACTAGCATTTGAATCTTGAGTTCAAGTCAGGCTCTGCTCCTGACTATGGAGGGATTTTATCTGCTCCTGCATCTCTTCTTTGACCCAATTTTTGTTACCAGGACAAGAGAGTGTGTACAACAGGAACCATGTTTACACACTTAATCTTCTCAGGTGCAATTGTCTTCCTATCCTTCCAACCCTGGCAGCCCTTCATATTCCCCACATTAAGATGGGAGGGCCCAACTGAAAGTACAGGGCTGGGTGCACCACCTAGAAGCTTTGTAGGTTTGTCATTGCTGTAAGTGTACCTTGGGTTTGTATTAATCTGGTATGGTGAAACTCATAGAAACAGCTTTGATTCTTACAGATGGCTATATTTTCTTTAAAACAGTTGTGCAGGGCTATGTGGGAAGTATTGAAGGGTTATGGAAAATAATAGTCCTATAAGACAGCTACCCAAGAAAATGGAAGGACAGTGTGACTTGGAAGGAGGGAGGGGAAAATGATCAACATTAAACTTCTCCCAGGGCATTCTTTCCTAATAACAATGGACCCTGGGGCAAAGTTGTGGATACTGAATGCTGAATCCTAAATCTTGACCTTCTCCCATGGCAAATTGGTCCTAAATTACAATGGGCAAGATTTGAGTACTAATCGCTCAGGATCCAGACTCTTATACCCCCAGACAACAGTGAGTTTCAAACTTTTTACAACTACCCTCATAAATTAAAGTTTTAAATTATAAAGCTAGCCCCTGATGGTTAAAACTGCATGTACATGCTTTCCAATTACAGCATTGTACCCTTTAAAACCAAAATCTCATCTGTAGCTGATGGCCATTTTCCCATCCAGAAAGTGAACTCCCACAGTGCCCAAGTCTGTGAAGTATTAAAGTCTTCTCTAAATCCACTGAGGTCTGTCTCTTGTCTTTTTGTGCTTACAGTAAGAACCCTTCCTTTACAGCTTTCAGATTTTCTTACTTTTGGTAGGGCTCTCCCAAGGGTACATCTTAAGTTATAGTGAAAAAAAAATTGCTTTCCATTTGAGTTGTTCATGTAGGACTGCTCAGGCTGTACTCTCCTGCCTGGTGTTTAACACCAAGCTAGTCAAAACTTACCTTGTTCATATCTATTTTTAGAAATGAACTGAGATTCCTTAGAGATCACACTTGAGGATGCATGTGAAGCCTCCTGACTCTACCTTTCCTCTACCAGTGGTGCCATGTGCCAGGATGGATCAGGTCAGTGTCTTGATGACCAAATGTGACTTCTCTTGGAAGTATCAGGGACATTTCTTCTCCAATGACATTCTTCTATGCAGAAGTTGAACAATGAGGTGGCTTTCTGTTCTCTACAGACCTCTTGATCTTCCTGATTGGCATATCAGGTGACTCATCAGAATTTTGGAATCCTTAGAGGAGTCCCTCCTATCGTTCTCTGGATACTCGCTGACCTCGGAGTGCAAGGGCCAAATATTGACTGTTTTTATCTAGGTTCTTTTACTTCCTTGATTTCTGTCTCCATTTTTTTTTTTGTTTTGTTTTTAAACATCCAGCAAGGTAGTTTCACAAGTCTAAAGGAGGGAGTAACATGTTATAACTTCCATATCTCTATTTCTACAGTCATTCACCCTTTTTCTTTATTTGGGGTCAGTATTAGTAGTGGAAGTATTACATCTGGTCTGTCCTCTGTAAATGATTATCCATTACCTCAAATTAACTCTGTTGTTATATTAGAAGTTACACTTCTGTAAAGTATTAACACATAACAATTTAAGTTTACAAGGAATATACAAAATGAAATTAACAATAGCAAAAAGGCATTCAGTTTGTATAATAGCTATGGTCCAAGAAACACAACTTTTTTGTAATCCCAAGCCTTACTTAGTTATATTATGTCTCCTGTTTATTTTGAGAGCACAGTAATCTTTACAACAAAAATCAATATTTTGGACACAATTTTAAAAGAGCATAAATCTAACCTATTTGGGGGCTTTTCTAAGGTGGAGTAAGGTGGGAGGCAGAGCTTTACCTCAGGTTAGATTGGGCTCTTCACAAATAACAATACAACATTACATCTGAAACATGAATCAAGGAAAAGCTAAAGAGATTTTAGATTCTTTTTTGTTGGAAAGTGGCAAAATGCTTGTATATTTTATAATATCCACCTTTAAATAGATAAGGCTTTCATTATCTTCTTAAAATACATTTAATTTTTTACCCCAGTGTAAAAAGTAACATAAAATTTTACATACATCTTATTGATAACAGGTTCAGTTACAGAATATTAAATGATAAAAATTTCCAATTTAATTGTTTTATTTCTATATGATTTAAAATTACCAACTTAGATAACTTCAATTTGGAGAACACCAGCTTGATTAAGTTCTCTTCCAAGCTTTATATTTATAATTTATATCTTAGAGGAACATGAGTATACTTAATATACAAAGAACTAACATTTAGTATCACCATTATACAGATGTTCTTATATTAACTAGTTTTAATATTCACAGTAAAATTCAGAATAAAAAATACAGCCTTGCAGAGTTTAGCAATACTAGTAAAAATATATGTAGCCTTAAATCTCTTATACTTTTAGGGAACGGTATTAATAATTCAAATTAGACTTAGTCAAAGCAGACAGATACAGGTAAGTTTCCTAAATAGCAGTGTTGCTCTATGTCAGATGTAAGGTATAAAATATAGCACTTAATCATTAAATCTACAAAAACTTTTATTTTTAGATTTTTATAGAATATTTAGATAAGGCTCAGATAAATATATTTAGTTTCAGATGCATACATATTTCTAGTCAGGTATATTTAGGTTATTCATGAAAATTAAGCCTGGTCAAGATTTTAAGTCATCTGTTTTTCTGACAAAGAAAAATCCTAAAAGCAATTGACATCACATTTTAATATTTTATAGCTGTCAAGTCTTGCACAAATTGTTATTCATCAACGTGAGATTTTTTAACAGTCAGAAGAGTCAGAGTAAGGTATCTGGCAAAGAAGACTCATTTTACAATTTAAAAAATTGTCCAGAAGAAAATAAGTGCCTCTTCTTTTATTATTGTTATTTTATTTTCACAGACAGCATTTTGATTCATTGTACACAAGTAAGGCACATATTTTTGTTTCTATGGTTGTTCACAATATATATTTATACAATTTGTGTCATCATACATGTACATAGGGTATTGATGTCTGTCTCATTCCACCATTTTTTATACCTCCTCCCTCTCATTTCCCTCTATATAATCTAAAATTTCTTCATTCTTTTCTCACCCACCACTTAACCACCCCCATTATGTATCATCATCCTCTTATCAGGGAAAACATTCTGCCTTTGGTTTTTTGAGGTTGGCTTGTTTCACTTAACATGGTATTCTTCAATTGCACCCAATTATCTGCAAGTGTCATAATATTATTCTTATTTTTGACTGGATAATATTCTATTGTGTATGTATACCACAGTCTCTTTATCCATTCATCTGTTGAAGGGCATATAGGTTTGTTCCACAATCTACATATTATACATTGAGCTGCTAATTTTTTTTCCCATGGGGCAAGTTATTCCCTCCTAAAACTAATCTTGTTTAAGATAACATTGATCACTTTTCCCAGGGTCGCTTTTTCTTAAAAGAACTATATCACTTCTAGTAGACCTCCAGCAGAGCAGGTTCTGTTTTGTTTTCCTTGAAGATATTTGCACTTGAAATTTTAAATTTTGGTGTGAGTATGTTATCTCTACATTGAATTTACACAACAAATTTTATCCAAGTCAAAGGATTAAACAGTTTGGCATATTTAAAATCTGTGCCTTAAATTTCTTTTTTTTTTTTTTTTACCAATTTACACTCAAGTTGTTGTAACACAGGTTATTGTTTGACCAGTCTCCCTTACCATCATCATAATGCAATCAACTTTAAGTGAATTCCCCATGTTTAATTGTAACCAGAGACTCTCTCTTTACATACTTTTGTATATAAAGGCAATGTCTAGTGTAGGTCACAGAAATTATTAGGGACCTCTTTCTTTGGAAATCAGCAGGTCAAAAGACAGTTGTTTGAATTCATGGGGACTCAGGGAGACCTTTGTATTTTAGTTCTGTGGGCAAGAGGGAAGGCCTGCACCTAGAAATATCCCCTGATCAAATAGGGCAGATCTTAATAAGGGGAGACAATTTTGCCTTCACATTATAATTTAATATTAGAACCCATTGTTTCATTTCTTGTGATTGGCAGCTTTCATCTACTATCCCCATTAAGATAGTTTAGTTAATTATCAATGCATATAATGGGCTCCAGATAGGGTTTTTTAAAGTGTAAAGTCAACCTTGTGAGGTTAAGCATTTCAGTCCACTTGTTTGACCAAGAGTGGCAAGAAAATGAAAATGGAGGTGGACTTAAATGGAAGTTATAAAATATTCTGACTTAAGAACTAAAAGCACATAACCAAATAGAAAGTTACGGGCCAAGTCAACAGCCTTGGTACTTTCCCAACAACCGTACACAATAGATTCCAACAATTAGCCTTAACACCTTTAATATCTGTTGTGCATAGACTCTGATAAATGTCTTTGTCCAAGCCTAATTTGTGAACTAGTATACTCAAGTGGAGAAGCTTTTCAAATATTTCCCCCTCACATCACAGGAAGATCCATCTCTTTTTTTCTTTCATTTAAAACTAATTTTATTTTGTTTCTTTTTGTCCTCTACCACCATCCATGAATTTTTATTCTTTGAATCCAAGGGGCAAGAACCCAGAAAGAAATTCAGTGAGGTCTATGGTTCATATACATTTATTCACCTGCAGAAGCTGTGAACTGATCCCTGTTCTCAAACTCTAGTATTATTCTCATGGGTAAAGAGTGGCTGGAAAGTAGAATATGGGTCACATACTTCTTGCCTATTTCTTTATAGACCAGGAAGCTTTCCTTGGATTTTCTTTTTTCTCCTTTATATCAGGACTGTGTCCCTGATCCACAGCAATATGACTTGCAGTTGCCTGGTGCAAGACTTAGAAGTAGTACCCAGACAGTTAGTACTGGTGTAGAAAGAATAGTAAATAAATACTACTTTGTTGTCCTGCTATACACACATATTAGAGGGAACACCTTTTTACATCCAACTTAGTTTCTGCCAGTTAAGATTTATTACATAATTGCATATATGCCTGTACATAATCTTTTATTTTACCTCTGACATACCAATTCCCAAGTGCAAGATTGTAATATACAGAAAACCATTCAAAGAGTAGAGTGTTATAGTAAAACATCATCTTTTTCTTGGACAGGTTTATACATGTAGGTGGCCCATTCAGTCAAGATCTTTCCAAAGAAGCAATCTATAGAATCAACACAGTATTTCACATATCTTAAGGGATCAGAAACAAATGCAAACAAAAAACCTAGAGACAGACAAAGAGGATCCCCAAACCATGGCTGACAGAGGGAAGCCTTTAAAGCAGACAGACAAGATGAGAAAAATTCTTCCAAGTTCCCAACTACCTCTAAACAATGACTTCTACACCAGTGGCACCACAGATGTCCCCACAAAAAGGGACTAAATATTCCAAAAAAGAGGAACCAGATGTGTAGAATCAAGGGTCTTGGTGTGCACATTGAGGGAGCTTACCAAATGGCAGATGTATCCAGACATTATTGCATTCAGTTTCCTTTTTCTCAAAGTAGACTAAGATGGAGCAATAATTAAAATGCAGGTAAGGAAGGCTGGAGTTTCCTGAAGCAAAGGGGTCTTCAGCAGCTGTGGGGAATCCCTCAGTCACACCCTTTACTTACAGGAAAAGCTCCTCTGGATCAACCCAAGGCAAGCTCTCCCATTTACTAATTTTTCAGTAGTCAGCTTCCAAAAAGTTTGCCATAATTCTTCATTCAGCATGGAAATGCAGTTGCTTGCAATGCCAAGTCTACCCAAGAAAGCCAGAGTTGAGAGCTGCTCCTGGGTCCCCAGGTAGGTGAACAAATTTGTAACCAAATACTCTGTCCTTGCCCCCAATGACAATTAAATAACAAGGACATGGTTTTGAGAAAAAGAAAAAAAATATTGCTGTGGTAGGAGCAAACACAGGGGACTCTTTTCACAAAGGTTGTAATTCTCCTCATCAGGAGGAGCAAGTGCATGTTAAAGAAACTATTCAAAGGCTACATTCCATGTGTGCCCTGACAGGGGGTCCCAGGGCACCCTGATGATGTGTTAACATTGACTTGCTAATTTGGAATATATTCATTTCCCAGAACTTCTGGTATATATCTCCTTTCTGTGGAGCACAGATAACTCAATGTAAATCTTGTTACCCACCCACAGGTTAGGGAGGGGAGAGGGAGAAGAAGAAAAGGAAAACAAACCACTTTTTAAAAAAAGCCTCAGATCTATATTCAAAAAGTGAAATGGACCACTTTCACAGTTACATCCACCTCTTCGCATCAGGGCTGCTGTGTTTGAACCTAGGATTTTCTGAGCCAGTGGACAGACAAATTGATGGAATTTGAGTTCGTAGGAAAGCAGCCCTCTTGCCCTGAGATGACTCAAACAAACCCATATGTCATTCATGGACCTTGAAATTGAATCTGGGGCCACCATCACCACATGGAAGCTACACATGGACTTTCTGTAAAATAGATACCAGCATAACTGTGGCCTTTTCTGCCTTTGGTTCTATCTGCACTGTACTGGTACATGCTTCTGGTGCTCTCTGAAATATTTCTACAGATTTTTATTCACAAAGTAGCAGTATTGAGGAGTGATCTTTATGAAGAAGTCCTTGGAAGGCAGGCAAGCTTGGTAGTTATGGAGACATGCAAAGATGTAAAAGAGTCCTCAATTTGTACCTACATGTAATCCCTTACTAACTCCATGACATAAAATAAGTATTTGATCTCATCTTTCTTGGATTTCCTTTTCATTAAGAAAGATTGCTAGGAATATTAAAGAGCCTAGTAAGCCCTTATTTCTTTATAGCACTTTGGTGAACACTCAGTACCTATAGCAATTATCATATTAAAATTGTTTACAAGTGATGTGATTATTCTGGCTTAAACACAGCAAAAAGTGAGTCTGACTGTTGCAAAGACTGAGTTTTGCAGAAGCATGGGAGAACAAGAAAAACTGAAGTTGAAGACATTATTTCAAACTTTATTAAATCTAAAACCAACCACAGATGCCCAGAGGAGATTTCATCATGTGCTGGATCTGCCCATTATGCCATGACCATGGATGCCACTGCTGCTGCCTGCAGGTCTTCTCTGGGGGGTCGGGTGCAGCTGCCACAGATGCCTGGAGGTCTTTTCCCTTTTCAAAACTACTGCAGGCACCTGTGCCACAGATGAACCTGATTCTCCTGCTTCAGGTGCCCAGAGGTTTTTCTCCAGGCCCTGCTGCTGCTCTTGATGCTTTCACAGTCAGTGTCACCTGGAGGTCTGCTGCCCTCAATTATGCCTCAGACACTTGATCTGCCAACTACACTGCTGCTGCTGCTGCCACTGACACCAAAGCTCTTGCTGGTCCCAGAAGGTCACCTAGAGTTCTCCTCTCTGGTTGCTGCTGTACTTACAGCCAAAGACACAGCTGTCACTGCTGCCACAGTCCCCTCAACTGCTGCCAACACCACTGATGACTGCAGCTCTTGCTGACACCCTGCCAGCTAACATTGACTCATGCTACTACCATTTCCAACACTACCCAGAGGTCCACTGACAGGGAGACTCCAGGTTTGATTGCATGTGGTCACATTCATTTTAAGATGCCAGTCAGAGCCTGGAGTTAGTTTGGGGTGCCAGTGGGTTTGGTTTCACTGCCATTTGGGGCACAGCTGCATCTGTCTGAGGACACTAGCTAGGACCTGGAGGTTCAGTGTCAGGGTGCCTATGGGTTTGGCTGCAAGTGGGGTCTTCCTCCTGGGAGTGTGGGTTGCTACCATCTGTACAGCATCTCAGAGTTGCTCATCCCTGGTTGTCTCCCTCCAAATTCCAGTGGCATTTTAATCCTGGTATTGCAATGTGGCCAAACACAGGATATCTGAGGTCCAGAGTGGTGAGATAGTGGCTAGGTCTTCCAGGGTCTGTCTTGTGGGAAGTCAGAGACAGGACTGAGAAAGTGTTGGATGCTGGCAGAGGAAGTTGTTCAATTTTCTACTAAGATTTATTTTATTATTTTTCTTCTCTGATCTCTCTCTCATATAAGGAACAGGGCATTTTTTGCACATCAGTTTGTTGAAGACAATAATATACACATGGTGTTTTGAAGTTCTGCTATATATTCTGTATATTCTTATATTTTTTATTTTTGTTCTCTCAGTATATATTTTTCCACTTACTTGTCTGTCTTCCTAGATTCCCTTCCTACCATTTCTCCACATAACAGCCAATCTCTGTTGTTTGTTTCCCATGCTTTGTGAATTTTTGTTTCTGGTTTCTTGTTTCTCCTTCATGAACACCATGTCTTGCACTGTTTATGTTCTGTCTTTGTCCACTGTTTGAGAATGTAAATCTATATAACAAATTTTCTATTTTTATTGTGAACAGTGATTGAACACATCATTGCCATTTATAGCAAGAGGGTAGTGAAAGTCTTGCAGGGAAATATTAGATTTGAGGCTGTATGTTGTTTGCTCTGGGCATTGTTGATATTTCTCTCCCTCTTAAAGGTGGGGTAATGGAAATCTTTATTTACGATACAGATGTACAGGGTAGAATCTGTATTGTCTCAAATCCTTAAAAAATAGGAAAACACAGAAGCAACATGAAAAACAAGGGAACAAAAAGAAATGAACAAAGCAAGATGCCCAAGTTAGAGAAGCCACTGACAACACAATAGAAGAAATGTTCAAGAAGAAGTTTTGAAAGTATATGGTTAATCTGGATCTGTGAAACAAAGGATGGTATAAAGAGTGAAATCAAAGACAAAATATAGGAAGTGAAAGATAACTTCAATAAAGAATTAGAGATTGTGAAAAAACAAGCATAAATGCTCAAAATGAAGTAAACAATAAATCAAATTGTAAACTCAATTGATATCTTCACCAACAGACTAGACCATTTGGAAGAAAAAACCTCAAACAACTAAGACAAACTATTTAATATTAAAAATAATGTTGACCATGCAGCACTGGTAAGAATTCATAAACAGAACTTCCAGAAACTATGGAATAATTTGAGAAGGACAAATTTAAGAGTTATCTGGTAGAAGAAGGAACAGAGATACAAGCAAAAGTAATGCACAAAATTTTCAATGACATAATATCAGAAAATTTCCCAAACTTAAAGAATAAAATTAAAAATTAAATATAGGAGGTTACAGGAATACAAATGTAGAAAACTACATAAGACCCATACCAGGAAACATTAGAGTGAAAATGACTAAAATACAGAATAAGGAAAAGATCTTAAAGGTTGTGAAAGAAAAATAAACAAGTTATGTAGAAGGAAAATCCAATTCAGATCTCAACTGATTTCTCCATCCAGACCCTCAAAGTGAGGAGGTCATAGAACAAAACATTTCAAGTTCTGAAAGAAACTGGATGCCAACCAAGAATTTCATACCCAGCAAAATTAGCTTTCAGATTTGAAAATGAAATAAAAATATTCCAAGATAAGGAGAAGTTCAAAAAATCACAATTAGAATGCCTGCACTACCGAACATTGTCAACAAAATATTCCATGAGGATAAAGTGAAAAAGAAAAGTGACAAACAGCAAAGGGTGGAACTACACTAAATGAATAGTCAAAAGAAAAACTAAATGAAAATAAAAGCCAGAAATAAACCAAAATGACTGGGAAAAAATTCATATCTCAGATCTCAGTAATAAGCTTGAATATTAATGACCTAAACTCATCAATCAAAAACATGGGCAGAGTGGATTAAAAAACAAGACCCAACAATATGCTGTCTCCAAGAAACTCACCTTATAGGCAAAGTCATCCACAGACTGAAGGTGAAAGGATAAGAAAAAAAAAATCACTCATATGGATTACATAAACAAGCAGGGGTTTACATCCTTATATCAGATAAAGTGGACTCCAAGCCCATGTTAATCAGAAAGGATAAAGAAGTTTATTTCAATCTACTGAAGGGAATTATACAGCAGCAAGATATAACAATTGTAAATATTTATGCTCCAAACAATAGAGCATCTATGTACAACAACAACAACAACAACAACAAAAAAGAAACCAAAACAAAGAAAATACCTTTCTCAATTTCAAGAATCAAGTAGACCACAACACAGTAATACTGGGTGACTTTACAACACCTCTTTCACTACTTGACATATTTTCTAAACAATAACTAAATAAAGAAGACATAGAAATAAATAACACTCAATAATTTAGATTTAACAGTTAATATAGTATTTCATTAATTGATGAGTGAATATACTTTTTTCTCAGCAGCACATTGATTCTTTTCTAAGGTAGACCTTATTTTATGCCACAGAACAATTCTTAATAAATACAAAAAATTGAGATAATATCCTGCATTCTATCAGACCATAATGGTCTGAAATTAGAAATCAATTATAAAATAAAAAATAAAATCATTTCTAACACATGGAAACTAATTAATACATAATTGAATAATGAATGGATAGTAGTAGAAGAAATGAAGGGTAAAATAATCAGAAGTAATTGAGAACACTGATACAAAATGCCAGAATTTCTGGTACACTATAAATGCAATATTAAGAGAAAAATTTATTGCATTGAGTTGTTTATTAATGAATAAAAAGTCAACAAACAAATGACAGTATTACATCTGAAAACTCTAGGAAAAGAAGAACAAATCAATACCCCAAACAGTAGAAGACATGAAATAATTAAAATCAGGGCTAAAATCAATGAAATTGAAACAAAATAAACATTTGAAAACTTGACAAAACACAAAAGATAATTAATTTTTTGAAAAAATAAAATAAAATTGATAAACAGCTAGCCACACTACTAAAAGTGAAAATAGGACACCCAAATTACTAAAATATGTGATGAAGAACAAAATATCAAAATGGAAACAACTGATATACAGAAGATAATTTGAAACTATTTTAAAAATTTATAATCCAATAAAATAGAAAATACTGAAGACATTAACAAATTTATAGAGACATATGACCTACCTATACTGAATATGAAAGTCATACATGATTTCAACAGAACAATATCAAGTAATGAAATAAAAAACAGCATTAAAAGACTACTAATTTAGAAAAATCCAAGACCAGACAGATTCTCATTTGAGTCCTACAAGATCTTCAAACACCAATACTCCTCAAATTATTCTATGAAATAGAAAGAGACAAACCCTTCTAAGTTTATTCTATGAGGCTAATATCACCAATACCAAAATGAGACAAAGAAACACCAAAGAAAAAAACTTCAAAAAATATCCCTGATGAAAATAGATGCAAAAATTTCAATAAAACTCTCATATAAAAACATAAGGATGATGCACCACAATCAAGCTCAGTTCATTCAAGTGTTGCAGGGTTGGTTGAACACATTGAAATCAAAAACATAATTTAACATATCAATAGAATTAAAAACAAGAATCACACAATCATCTCATTAGATGTAGTAATAGCATTTGATAACACTACACCCCTTCATGTTCAAAACAGTAGAAAAACTAGGGATAGTAAGAACCTACCTCAACATCATAAAAGCCATATATGCTAAACCCAAGGCTAACATAATTCTAAATAGAGAAAAAATGAAAGTTTCCCTCTAAAACCTGGAACAAGACAAGAATGTCCTCTTTCACCACTTTAACTCAACATTGTCCTTGAATTTCTAGTCAGAACAAATAGAAGAAAAATATTAAGGGTATACAAATAGGTAAAGAAAATAAACAAACTATCACCATTTGCCAATGACATGATTTTATATTTGAAAGATCAAAAAAAGTTCCATCAAGGAACTTCTAGAATAAATGAATTAAGAAAAGCAGGATATAAAATCATGTTCATAAATCAAACACATTTCTATACATCCATAATGAATCCACTGAAAGAGAAATAAAAACACTACCATACTCCCAATCACCTAAAAAATATACTTGAGAATCAATCTTACAAGAGGTGAAAAACCTCTACAATGAAAACTACAGAACACTATAGAAAGAAATTGAAGAAGAACATGGAAGATGGAAAGACTCCCATTTCCTGGATAGGCAGAATTAATATTGTCAAAGTAGCCATACTTCCAAAAACATTAAACAAATTTAATGCAATTCCTACTAAAATCCCAATAGTGTTCTTTATAGAAATAGAAAAAGCAATCATGAAATTTACTTGGAAAAATAAGAGACCCAGAAGAGCCAAACCAAATCTTAGCAAGAAAAGTGAAGTAGGGAGCATCACAGGAATCAATACCAGATCTCAAACTATACTACAGAGCCATAGTAATTAAAACAACATGATATTGTCACCAAAACAGACATATAGACCAATGGAGCAGAATAGATGACACAGAGACAAATCCACATAAAACAGGTATCTCATGTTAGGTAAAGGCACCAAAATTATTCACTGAGAAAAAATACCTCATTCAACAAATGGTGCTGGTAAAACTGGAAAGCCACATGTAACAAAATGTAATTAAGCCCTTATCTCTCATGCTGCATGAAACTCAACTCACTGTGGATCAAAAATTTTGTAACTGGAACGGAGACCCTAGGATTAATACAAGAAAAAGTAGGCCCAAATCTTCACCATGTCTATCAAGGATATGACTTTCTTAAAAAGACCCCTAAAGCACAAGAATGTAAATCAAGAATCAATAAATGGGATTATCTCAATCTAAATAGTTTCTTTTCAGCAAAAATAACAATCAATAATATGAAGAGAGAACCTACAGATTAAGAGAAAATCTTTACCACATGCACCTTGGAAAAAGCATTAATCTCTAGGCCAAAAAGAACTCAAAAACTTAACACCAAAAACCAAATAACCCAATAAATTAATGGACTAAAGAACTGAACAGACACTTCACAGAAAATGATATATAATCATTCAACATATATTTGAAAAAATTTTCAATATATCTAGCAATTAGAGAAATGCAAATGAAATCTACCCTGAGATTTTATCTCACTTCAATCAGAATGGCAATGATCAATAATCTAAGCAACATTAAATGTTGTCAAGGATGTGGTGAAAAAGGCACACTCATCCATTGATGGGGGGAATGCAAACTGGTGCAACCATAATGGAACCCAGTACGGAGATTTCTCAGAAAACTTGGAATGGAAGTACCATTTGACCCACAAATCCCATTCCTCTGTTTATATCCAAAGGACTTAAAATCAGCATTCTACAGTGCCACAGCCATATCAATGTTTATAGCAGCTCAATTCATAACAGCTAAAACATTGAAACAATCTAGATGCCCTTCAACAGATGAATGGATAAAGAAAATATGGTATATAGAGAGCATGCCATGGAATATTACTCAACTTTAAAGAAGAATAAAATTCTGGCATATGTTGATAAATAGATGGAGTTAGAAAATATCATACTAAGTGAAATGAGCCAAACCCAAAACAACCAGAGTCCAAATGTTTTCTCTGTTATGTGGATGCTAATTCACAAAAAGTGGGGTGGCAGTAGGAAAGAATAGAATCATTTTATATTAGGTAGAGGGGAGCAAAGATAGGGGGATTTTTATGCATGTAGGAATGAAAGTAGAGTTAAACAACCATTATTTCCTCATGTACATACAAGTAGAACTGCATGAATGATGTGATCCTAAATTTGTATAAGAAACATAAGAGACTACACTTCTTTTGTGTATATTTCAAAATATATGAATGCATTCTATCATGTATAACTAATAAGTTAAAAAGTATGTGGTTTATTGTAACAATGTAAATAAATTAATAAAAGAGAATGTTAAAATTAAACTTGTGAAAAAAACTTTTCTTCCTTTTGCATATCTCCAGCTTCATCTCCACAGCTGGTTTATATAGCTTCTTTTGTGCCCCTGACAAAATATTGCTTGTACTTCCTGTGTGAATTGTTTTTTTGTCTGCTTGAAAATGCTAACTGCACTTCTCAGCTAACTCTTCAAGTTCTATAAGCATGATATTATATTTTTGTTTTCTCCAGGAATCATTCAGTGGCATTCAGTCTCTCTCTGACTTTAAAACTGGTACTCCTCATGAAGTTGGGGTGTTTGCTTTTAGTTCACTACCAGACTGCTTACTAGAAGCACTGCCATGTTCTGCTTAACAGTCTTAGTTCCAACCAGCACCTTGCCCTCTGAAACGTCATAGGCATGCTGTTAGATATTTATTATACTATGAAAAAAAAACAATGGGGCAAAACCCCAGGGGATATTCATTTCATGATTTTAATAAAGCCACTAAATTTTAAGAGTAGAGGAGGCATATTATTTGAATTGTCATTTACAAAGAATAGCTGTGTTCAAAAATCAAGTTTTGTAAAGGGATGATGTTAAACTTGGTTTTGAAAAGGTTTTATTGTTTTTAATTTTTTGTTTTACTTGAACATTTTTAATTAAGCAATCAAAACTGAATTTATAGGTTTATTAGTAGTCAGAACTTACATGAGGAGATGTGCTGGTGATAGGGATTTGGAAGACACCAGTATATGAATGGTGATGTGGAAAAGTTTGTCTTATGAGAAATTGGAATGAGACAAGCAGAGAAATGAGGAAAAGTCCTATAGCATGCCAACATGAAAGAAGTTGGGAGGAGCAATGTTCTTGTGCTGGAACACACAGAAAAGACATTGCATATGGAAGCATATTGTATTTTCAAGTATTTATGCTGTGGAGCAGACATGTCTCTCATGGGAGATTGGAATGTTTCACAATCAATTTTGTTCAACATGGCAGCCAGTGTGTCTGTTGTGTCCTTTAAAATGACTGGTATGATTTTGGAACTAGATTTTTAAATGTTAATTGATTTTTGTTAATTTAAATTTGTATTTAAAGAACATTTGTGGCCAGTTAAATTGCACAACTGTGGAGTTACCACCATATGTCAGGCTTTGATTTAGAATTTGGAAAGACATGATTGTGAAATTGTAGTGAATACTGAAGTGAATAAAGTTCAACAGCTTAGACAAGTGAGAATTGGCTAAGAATACTAAAAAAAAGTTGTCTTTGAATAAAAAATGAAAGATTATATTGTAAGGAGTAAGAAGAAGTACCAAAATACAGAGGGCTGAGAATGTAACCAGGTGTTGAAACAATTGATTCAGAATGTCCCTGGAAAGCTCACATGGCAGGAGGTGTTGGATTCAACTCTGAATTTGATTTTGGTTGTACATTTCTTACATTAGGTTTAGGATTAGCATTTTTTTACTTACTTCAAGGTAGGAGAGGTTTGGAGGAGTTGCAGTAGTAGTGGAAGTGCTCACATTCCTGTGATTTAGGTGAGCTAAAGAACACTGGGCACTTTTTACTGTTAGTTTCTATGATCTTCATCTTGAAACAGAGGTTGGAAGTGAGGATCAGGAGCCTGTGATTTACTTTCTTCACTTATAAGTGAGAATTAAAATAATATGTATTACTTCACAGAGTTTTGGTTATAAAGCTTTAAAATGCTTTTTGTTCTTTAAAACTCAAGTATGAAAATGACTGTATGCTTATGTGAGAGGTATGCAGATATACAGTACCTCCAATTTTTGCTCAGTTTTGCTATGATCCTAAAACCTCTCTAAAAGTAGCCTATTAGAAAAACTGGAGAGCATTATATAAACTTGAATTGTAGCCAGGTGGTATGGTTTCATCAGAGTGACTCAGATTTGTAGGGGCAGACATTTTTTTTTGTCTCATATCTAGCTGCAGACTAGTAACTGCCTCTTTCTGTTATGGACAAAATAAGATCCCTTTTCTAAACTAAATACAAGTAAAAGTCCTTTAAGTACTGTTGGGATATATATTCTTATTTTCCTAGGTGAGGTTTGATTATGTTTAAAGGTTGAGGCTACATTTGTGAGTACTTGTATCTTCTATTAATGATTTTTTTTAAAAAACAGCTAAATACTTATTCTTGATTATGAGACAATATCCTATTTAAATTCGGTTTTCTTGGGTGAGGGTTTCAATCCTGATGATGACAGAATAGGGCTATTAGAATGCAACATAAGAACTTGTGATGAGTGGCTATATAAATTAGAAAATTCATTGGATTCCCCAAATTTTATTGTCTGCTTCCAACCAGAAGGTTTAGCACAAGGGACTTTGAAAGATTAACTTTCCATTAATTGCTCAAAGTACTAGGAGATATATTGTTTTAAGAAAAGAGCATGTAAGTGATGTATTTACACAAAAGAGTTTATCAGTAAAATATTTTGAAAAGAATTTTTAAATTATTTCGATAAATTTCAGGTAAGTTTCAATATAAGGTTATAAAAGTGGGGGCAGAGAGGAATTAAATATCATCCTTTGTTCTCTTACTTTCACACAAAATCACAATGACATTTAGGGACTTTAAAGAAGGCCATGATGATAGAAAGCTATGAGCCAGTTGGCTCTGCTGAGAGAAGGCCATAGACTTATGCTCTGGCTTTGCCTTCCCTTGTAAATGAATGATTTTGCTAAGTACTTGAGAGACCTAGAGAAAGGCTATAGATGACTAATCACAAAATCTACCATTCCTTTTACCAAACCAATTCAGAAATATATGTTTTATTGGTAGATCATATATATTTTTATATGAGGAATAGTGCTTTTCATTTACAATTTTTTTTCTCTTTTACTTTTCAGTTTGAAAAAGAGTTTACCAATCACCAAGAAACTCAGGATCAATTACAGAAAAAAAAATGGCAAAGATTAATGAGGTTCAGGTATACTTACAACCTTTTAAATCTCAGTTAAAATGTCATCCTGGGTAATTTTGATATGGAAAGCAGACCAGGTGAACAAAAGTTATGTCTTCATAGCACCAAAATGTTTGCACTTCAATTTCAGTTTTGTGTTTTCATAGCATTGTTTGTATGCATTTCTGTTCTATTTTCCTTTTAAATTAATTTTTAACTTTATTCCTCCTCATATCTTTAGGAATTACCCTGCTTCCTTATGCATTATTTGGGTTTTGTTTCTAATATCACATATTGCCTAAGTAATGTTTTCTAACTAAGCATAAATGTTAAGAAATCCTTTTGCTCTTAGATGTGTCACTCATCACTGATCTTCATTCTACTACAGGAAATAATTGCTCAAGCTATTTAGTTTTCAAAACCTTCAGGCTCTGGTAATCTTTCAGTTAATGATAATCTCTAGCTGAATGAGATATTTGTGATGATTATTCAATTTCCAAAGATAAAAAAATTTGAAACCTGACCAAAAATAGAGAAAATGTGGATTATAAAGCAGAGTTCACATACATACTTACATTTAAAACATGAAATAGAAAGAAATACATCATCTGCATGCTTTGTATGAATGAAAGCAAAGGGATAGAATATTCAGAGCCAAATTTTTTCATGTATGTTTCCATACAGGATGATAAGCAACTGAGTGTAGTTTAGTTATTTTTCTTTCATCCAGATTTATGGTTATGTTGAAAGAGTCTCAGTATACTACTTTCTATGTAATTGCACGTTTTTTTTTCTTTTAAATACTTAATTAATAGTTTTGATACAAGGGCTGTGTGAAGATATCTTAAGAGATAGCAATCTGATGGATTTTAATATTTTTAAATAAAATTGAATACTGTTTACAGAAGAATTATTCTAACTGCTTTCTTTATATTTCAACAAGGAGAAAGTACTACATTTCACTCAACTTTTTCCTGTTATGGAATCTTATCTTTTATATTTTTTTAGAAAATTGTTTCTTTGGCTTGTAGGCAATGATTGAAACATATATGACATTTTCCCTGGCCTTGGCTAGTATAAATGTAATAATTTCTTTTTTCATTTTCCCAGTTGATGTATTACTTGCACATTTATCCTGGAAATTTTCAGTTTATAAAACACATATCAATTATATTTGGATAAATTATTATTTCATGGTACTTTTATATAAAATGGGAACAAATTCATGTTTTGAAACATATGAAGGAATCTCCTTAGTTATATATAATAATAACCTGTGTTTATGGTTATCAGAGGAAAGCCTGAAATTAAGAGATTTCATAACAGACACCATATTCATTTTTTGAAAAACTTACACATTCTTTCTTTGAGTATTTTTTTGTACTTCTCATTAATTTGCCTTAAGAGGGCTGGGGATATAGCTCAGTTGGTAGAGTGCTTGCCTTGGAAGCACAAGGCCCTGGGTTCAAATGTCCAGCACTGCAAAAAAAAATAAAAAATAAAATAAATTGCTAAATTTGCCTTAAGACTCTTTGATCACTATTTCTCTGTGTACTTAGATTGAACTAAGTGGTGCTTTACCACTGCACTACATCCCCAGTTCCTCTCTTTTCACTTTTTATTTTGAGACAACTTGTCACTAAGCTGCTGAGGTTGCCTTCAAACTTGTGATCCTCCAGACTTATCCTATTGGGCTGCTGGGATTATGGGAATGTGCTACTATATCCAGTCCAAGACCTTTGTCTTTAATCTAAGTTTTGCAAAATATGCTTTTTAATCTGTAATTTCCTTCATTTGTTCCTTTAGTTACTTAACTAACTACCAAACACAGTTAGTCACTGGGAATATATTTCTGGGCCAGATAGTCACTGTGTTAGTGTCCGGCCTCCTGAATCATATATTCAAATGAATTTTACTTTGTCATGAACAGTTCTAGAGCACAGATCCAGCTGTATCTTTAAAATATTAGGGAGCTAACTACAAATTCACATGAGTGTGTGTACATGTTGTAGAAATTCTTGGCATTCACTGGGCAGTCTGGTTCTTAATCACAGCAACGCAGGCAGCATTGAGCTGATTCTTCTTTAGACTTTGTTTTTAATACAATCTGTTTGACCTGTAGTCTTTTATAATACTATTTTGTTTCTGCTCATGTCATGTCATTAATTTCACATTTTTATGTGTGCTATATTTTCCATAATTGCATCATAAAACTTATAAATATTTCTTAAATGTGCACAATTTTTTAGGTAATTCTCATATACATTATAAGGGCTTAGAATTTCAAGAAATTAACCACATTACAATAACTTACTGGAGGCTTCCCCAGCCCAAATCCTGCATATCTCAATCCCTCTCCACCCTCCCCACATCCTGTCACCACTGGGCTCCCAGTTGCATTGCTATTCTTTTCTCCATCCTTTACTACCACCCTGGCCTGCTCCACCCCTGATCCTGGCCCACTGTGCTGGGTGTCTCTTGGCCACCTTGTGCTGGACTCAGTAGCCAGAATTCTACCCACCCTAACATGATGGTCATACTGTAGCTCAAGCCTGTGCCAAGCTCAGCTCTCAGTCCTGTTGGAATATGCAGGGGCACCCAGAGTCCAGGCCCCCTCCAAGTCCTCTGTCTAGGAACTTGTGCCCTTCTGGGGTCACCAGAGCACACAGTCTCTTCCTCTATGATCAGCACTCTGACCCAGATCATACACAATTTTGCTAGGCTACATATTAAGACCACAAAGGATCACATAGAGAGCCTTCACTTTTGCTGCTTGCTGAGTATAAGGGCAGGCATATGAAACTTCCCTATCATCAAAGTCCTCTGAATTTTCTGATGCAGTTCTTTGCATGGATTCCCCCAGTCCTATGGACCCCAACATGGTAGAATAGACATTTGAGAATGCCATCCAGGAAGCCAAGTGGGTTATTTAAAATGTTTTCAAACCTTACTGGTTTAGTTGCTGTGGATCACAGCTACCAAATTCATATATCAACAACTTCCTGTGCTACAGAACATCTCCAACTCCCAGGTGGAGATGTCCCAGGCACTGGAAAACAATAGGAAGAATAAGACAGGTGGCAAGGCTTTTGGCAATCCTGGGGAGGACAAAAAAATAATTGATTTGTCTTCAAGATGCAATAGAAGCCCACACATCCCAGACCTTCCTCTGCTCTGAGAGAGTGGATCAGCAATGGTGAGGACTTTACAAAGTCCAAGCACAGCCCTTACCTGATGTGTCTTACCCTGAGTGGAAGTAGAAATAGAGTAGAGACTCTTAGCTGAAGTGATTCTTCAAGGCCACTCCTGAGGTGGATACTGAGGAAAATAATGGATATGTGGACATCCTGGAGAGTGACTTAAAGATGACTGTGTGACTTCCCCAGGCAAGGAAAGTCTCATTTTTACTCCATTGGTCAAGATCTTGGATAAGAAACAGAAACAGTATCTCCTAATGTTCAGCAAGTGCCAGTGGTCCCTTCGCTCTTCAACCATTCCCTGAAGTGTAATAAGACTCATCTACAAAATACTAAGGCAGTCACAGGACAGGAATATGACTGTCCAAAATAAGCACAGGAGGAATATAACACCTACTGATGGTAATGGTAAACCTGGAAGCAATGGAATTCAACCTAAAGGTCAGTAGGAAACCTACAGGTGATGACAAAAGAGAGCCACTCTTGGCATTATGTTTTTGCAGTGTGTTTTGTTTTGCTTTGGGAACACATTATTTTCCTTAAAGGAATTGTATGAGTCTGTGCTGAATAAATATCTTAGTTTCTTCTGATGTCACTCAGGAGCCACAATGAATATTTAAAACCTGCTTTTGTGTTTCATTGTAGGTCCAGTCATAAATCTAATGAAGCATTTTATAGTGTTTTTGCTAATTTTTAGTATATTTTTTATTATTACTTAAAATTAGTTGTACATGACAGTAGAATGCATTTTGATGGATATTCTGAAGCCATGCTGTATAGAATTGGATTTAAGAGGCAGTGTTCTCATCTTTCCCATGGTTTTGAATAAATTTTGGATTGATTTTTCAAGGATATGCATCACTCAAGAACATCTATTTGGAAAGTTCACATTTAAAGAAGAAAATCAGGGATATTGGGCATGCAGCATGTTTGTGGTGCATATAACCAATAAAAAGAAAAAAATATTTTGTATTTTATAAATGTTTAGGATCTGTTATTCTTGGAGAAAAACACTCAAAACAACTTTCATTTTTCTTTAAAATTTTCTGTTTTTTAAATTCAGGATTCAACCATATCAGGTCTATATTTCTGCCTTTTAGTAATGACTTATGTTTTAAATTCTGATGGTGAGGGAACTATTTACTTTGAGAGCTGTCACTCAGAACTGGATTTCCAATTCTATACTTGTGTAAATTGTGTTGGTTTTCTGCTACTAGTGTGGTAGAAAAAAATTCTTTCCTCATCCTGATGTCCTACATGTGACATTACAGGTCATGTGCAGGACAAGCAAAATAAGAATACTTGTAATCTGCTGTCCATTGCAAGCAACAGGAGAGAGCCATGAATTTGCAAAGGTTATGCAGTTCATAGTGCCTATACATATTATAGGGCATACTAAGGTCATTTAGACCACTAATTCCATCGAGGCTATTCAGATCGACTAGGCTACTCAGGATATAAACACATGCAGGCAATAGAGACTATGAATGCTTTAGATGATACCCAGGTCATTTAGGTGATACAGTTCACAAGGGCTACTCAGGTCATACAGGCTACACATGCCATAGTGATGATGCTGGCCATAGAGAATATTCACTTCATAAAGGATATTCATGTTACAGAGGCAACTCAGGACACAAAGAAAAAACAAATCATATCAGTTACTAAGCTCATTTACACTTTTTAGTTCAAATAACCTATAAAAGTTATAGAATTTTCAAAGAAATAGAGACTATTTAGGGCATAAATAATACACATATCATAGAATGTACTCAGGTCATAGAATATGAAGGTCATACAGGTTAATCTGGTGTTAGACACTATTGAAAACTTAGAGACTCTGCAGGCCATAGGGGTCATTTAGGTTATTCAGGCTATATAAGCTACATAAATCTTAGTTGTCACTCAGGACACAGAGGCTTCACAGATAATAAAGGCTTTGCAGATCATAGATGCACCATGGGTCATAGTGGTTCCTGAGATCATAGAAATTATACAAGTAATTTAGGTTAATCAGGCCATAAGGGAAAACAGTGTTTAGTGGCTGTGTACACCATACAGGCTAGGCATATCATGAGTCATACACATGTCCTGGATACTACACAGGTTGTAGACACTACATTGGTCATAGAGTTTAAGCAAGATGTTAGATGCTTCTAAGTAAAGAGGTTATATTGGCTGCAGATTGACTCAGTTCAAGCTGTATGATCAGCTTAGAGGTTTAAGTAAAAAATAGAAGTATTTCATGTGATAAATTATACACAAGTTATCAGGACATATAGACTACATAATTTATGAATGATATAAATGTCATGAGAATACATAAGTCACAGATAGGACATAGAAGTTACTAAGACCATAGAGAATACAGTGGTAATTAAGGAAATCCAGGCCATTAAAAAAATGCAGGTCATAGAGGCTACACAGGTCAGAGAGGTTGTGTTGCTGAAAGAGACTACTCAGTTTCAAGATGCTACTCAGGTATAGAGTGTAAGCAGACAATAGAGATTATTTAAGTCATATGTACTACACAGGTCATAGAGGTTTCATAGGCCATGGAGGATACTTAAGTCAAAGAGGTTATGCAGGTTACAGAGTCTACTCAAGCCATAGAAGGCATGTAGGCCATAAAGCCTACTCAGGACCTAGAGTCTTTTCAGTTCACAAAGGCTGCAGGGATCATAGAGGGTTTCCTGGTCAAAGAGACTACTTAGGTCATAAAGGTTATGCCAACCATAAAAGCTGCTCAGGTCAAAGAGAATACCTGGGCCATAGAGGCTACAAGAACAGAGAGGCTATAAAGGTCAGAGGGGTTACAAAAATCATATGGATAAAAAGGTTATTCACACTACTAAGGCCATAATCCTACATTTAGTTTTCTCAGGCCATCATGGTTACACAGGCAATTGAGTGTATGCTGGTTAAATCTACTATGTCACAAAACTTATACAGGTTATAGATGGTACTTAGCTGACAGAAGAGAGGCTACACAGTTTACAAAACCAGCTCTGGTCTTAAGGGTTATATAGTCCAAAGATTGTACTCAAAGTATTTAGGCTATTCAAGGGCATAGAACCCACTTTGGTCACAGAGATATGAAAAGTCACAGAAGTTATGAAGATTATGAAGGCTACTGTAGCCATACAGAGTCCTTAGTAAATAAGGTTATTCAAGCCAAAGAGTCTGCATAGGTACTTGAGTCTAAACAGGCCATAGAGATTATGTAGTTAATAAAGACTCTGCAGGCCATGGAGAATACTCATGCCATAAAGGCTACATAGTTTATAGAGTCTATGCATTTTTTCATGGCTATACATGCTGTAGACTTCAAAGGTCATAGTGGGTACTGTTTATCTAGAGAATACTGATGCCAAATAGGCTACACAGGTTATAAGAAATACACAGGTCATAGAGGCTGTGCAGGCAATAGAATTTATTCATTCCATAGATTCTATGCAGATTATAGAGGTTGCACTATTTATAGTCTACTCAGGTCACAGAAGAAACATGGGCAATAGAAATGATACTATTGAAGTGAAGATACAGAAACCATAGAGAATATATTAGCCATAAAAATCTTCATACTCAAAAAGAATATATAAGCCAAAGATGATACAGGGATCAATAATCTACTAATTCCATAGAGCTACAGAGGACATACAGGCTTTTTTGACACAGATTTTTTATAGTTAATAGAAGCTAGTCAGTTAATTGAGGCTAAGATCATATAGGCCAATAAAGTCATAGAGACTTGCAGGTCATTTAGGCTACTCAAAAAATAAAGTTTACATAGGTCATAAAGGCTGTACTGTTCATAGGGACTATTCAAGCACATAGGCTCTGTGGATCACAGAGGCTACTGAGGTCATAGAATACACTAAGGTCATTTAGTCTACTAAGGCCATAGAGGCTAAGAAGTAATTTGGACTACTCAGTACATCTAGGGTATGGAGGACATAACACCTTCCATGGTCATAATAGGTGTCACAGGATATAAATTTTAAGCAGGTCATAGAGAGTACTAAGGTCATAGAGGCCACACAGTTCTCAGAGAATACTCAGGGAATAAAATCATAATTTCATAATGAATACTGGAGTAATTGAAATTTTTAGGCCATAAAGGCTATGAGATTCATAGAGACTGTGCAGGCCATACAGGCTAATAAGGCCATAGATTAAAAGCGGGCTATATGGACTATTCATGTGCTATAAGTTACTCAGGCATAGATGCTATGAAAGTCACAATGGCTACACAGAGGTTATGCAAGTCATTGCAGGTAGGCATGTAATGTACGTTACAAAGATCATGAAGGCTACCCTAGTCATCGAGGCTACCCAGCCACTATGGCTAAGTAGTTCATAGAGGTCAAGGCCATGTAGGCTATTCAGAGTATAGAAGGTATGGCTCTAGCTCTAAGGTCATAGAGACCACACACAACAGAGAGGCTAAAAAGGACATAGAGATACATATATCCTAGACATTGCACAGGTCATATCATCTATGTAGGTCCTTTAAGACACATTGTTTATAGATGTTATGCAGGTTAGAGGTTACTTTGTCCATTGTGGAATTAAATGTCTTGGAGAATTGTAGGCAATAAGGCTTTGCTGAACTTGTGCCATAGAATCACCAGGAGTCACAGATGCTATGCCAGTCACAGAGGCTATTCCATCCGAAGGTGATACAGGTAATGATAGCTGCCCAGGGCATAAAGGTTGTGTGGATCTTGGAAGAAATACAGGCCCTAGATGTTATACTCATCATAGATGCTACATATTCCATACAAGTATTAGAGGCATGAGATAATAGTGGTTATACTGGACATAGGAGCTACTCAGCACATAGAGGGTACACAGGCATAAAATTCTTCTCAATCCATAGATGCTACATAATTGATAGGAGCCATTCATGCCAGATAAACCACTTAAGTCATAGAGTTTATGAAAATCATGGAAGACATTCAGTTCATACATGTTATACAGAAAATAGAGGCTAGTAACACCAGACTATTCCAGAAGTAGAAATTGGGCAAGCCACATATGCTATGCAGGTCATAGAAGTTTGGCTACTCACTTACAAAATGTTACTCAGATCATGGGGTTATTCAGGCCAAGGATGGCTTCTAGGTCATAGAAGCTACTCAGATCATACAAGCTACATAGGTCACAGAGGGTTCTCAGGACATAGAAACTACATAGGCCATAGAGACTTTAAAAAGTCCTAGAGAGATTAAGGTGGTGACAGAGCCTACTCAGTCTACTCAGGTCACAGAGGCCACCCAGGCATAAATTCTACTCAAGTCATGAGACTTATACAGGTCATAAGGGCTACTTAGGTCATAAACACTGTAGAGGTCATAGAAGAGAGTCTGGTCATAATAGCTATTTGTGTCATTTGGGTCATAGAGGTTACACAGCTCATACAGGCTACACAGGTGTAAAAGTCTTCTTAGTCCATTGAAGACATGCAGAATAGTTGGGCTATTCAGTTAATAGAGTGTAGACTGGTAATATGGGTAATTCAGGACAAAGATATAGATAGGTCTAGAATCTGCACAGGTCAAAGAGACCTTTCAGAACATAGAGGCTACTCCATCCTTTGAGGGTATGCAGATAAAAGGTTTTAATTAGTTGAGTTAGTCTACTCACTACACAAGAATATACACTTTATACTCATTACTCATAACACAGAAACTATGAAAGCTACAGAGAATGTACAGGAAAAAAAAAATGTGATCAAAGAGTAAGCCATGTTAGCAATAGTCTTTGAAGTTCATGGAGTGCATGCAGGAAAATGTAACTGTAAAATAAAGGCTATACAAACCATAGAGGTCACTGATCTTTTTGATTCTACCCAGGTCTTACTGTCTATTTAGGTCTTCAAGGCTATACAGGACATACAGCCTAGAGAGATCACAGAAGCTGCACAATGTCATAGAGGGTATTTTCATCATACAGGCTATGAAGGTATTGGAGAATTTTCAGGTCATAGAGAAAATGCAGGTCATACAAGTTTAAAAATCATAGGGACTGTTAAGTGAATTTAGTCTAATAAAGGCCTATAGGCTAGGAATATCATTTAGGTTACTCAGGTTATAACAGACATGCAGGTCACAGAGGATATACATTAATAAGGTCATATAGAGTAGGCAGAAAAATTTCTACTTATGAAATAGATGCTATGAAGTCTATAGAATCTACTCAGGCCATAGAGTCTTCATAGGACACAGAGGTTACATAGGTTCTAGAAGAAACCGAGGTCATAACCTGGTCTCAGAATTTAGAGACTACACAGGCCAGAGAAGATACTCAGGCCATAGAAGTCATTCAGGATACAGGTAATGCACAGGTCATAGGGATTATGCAGATAATACAGACTACTCATGTCATAATACCTCTATACTTGATAAAGACTAGCAGGTCATAGAGGTTATGTTGTCCATAGAAGCTCTGCATATAATAGGGCTACTCTGGAAATACAGGCTTTGTAGGTCACAGAGGCTAAATTCATCATAGAGGTTACATAAGTCAAAGAGGGTGTTATGGTTTGGATGTAAACCAAAAGCTCTCATGTGAGACAGTGCAAGAAGTTTCAGAGGAGAAATTATTGGGTTGTGGGAGTCTTAACCCAATCAATGAATAAATCCCAGATGGGATTAACTGAGTGGTCACTGGAAGCAGGTAGGGTGTGACTGGGGGAGTGGTTCATTGTGGGCATGGCTATGGAGTGTATATATTTGTATCAGGAGAGTGGAGTCCCCCACTTTCTCTGTCTCTAATTTCTGATGATGGGAGCTGTTCCCCTCCACCACTCTCCTCTGCCATGATGTTCAGCCTCACCTTGAGCCCTGAGAAATAGAACTAGTCTTCTATGGTCTAAGACATCTGAAACTGTGAGCTCTCAAATAAACTTTTTTTTCTTCTACAATTTTGATGGCCAGATCATTTAGTCACAGTAGCAAGAAAAACTGACTAGAACAGAGGGTACACAGGCATATAAGCTACTGAGATCATATAAGTTACACAGATTATAATAACTATGCAGGTATAGGGGCTACTAAAGTCATTAAGTGTAATAAGCCCACACAGGTGAGGGAGATAATTTAGGCTACTCCAGTTATAAAGACTAGTCAGGACATATAGGTTACTCAGGTAACATGATGCAAAGGTCAAAGAGGCTACACAGGACATAGAGGCTACTTAGACCATAGTAATTACAAAGACTGTAGTAGCTACAGAGGTCAGAAAATATACTGTGATCATTTAGACTACTCAGGTCATTAAGTTTATGCAGGTTATAGAGATTGCACAGATGATTGAGGTTATTCAGAGCTTAGATGCTATGCAGGTCCTAAAAACTAAAGAGGCCATTAAGGCTTATCATAGCATAGAGGTTTTGCACAAAATACAGGTAATTCAGGTAATAGAGGCAATTCATGCCATAGAGCCTATGCAGAACTTCAGAGCTACTAAGTTTATTTAGACTTTTGAGTCCATAAAATTTGGAGAGGTAATAAAATAAATAAAAGCTATTCAGATAATGGGGATTTCAATTGTCATGGGGGTACTAAAATTATTTGGGTTGCTTAATCCATAAAGTCTACACAGGTCAATAGAAGCTACTCAAGCCATGGAGTTACTGGGCATAGTGGCTTTTTAGGTCATCTAGTAACCTGGGCTATAAAACATATGGAGATGATAATGTCTATGAGATTTATATAGGTTTTATTAGACACAGAGGTCAGAAAGGTCTCAGAGGCTACCCAGATTTTAGAGTCCAGACAGGACATAAAGCCAATTCAGTATGTAGATCCTATGCAGGTCATAGTGTCTACATGTTCATTGGAATTACTAAAGCCATTTAAGCTAATAAGGACATACAGGCAAGGCAGAAAATAAAGGTGTCTTTGACTCTAAAGACAAAATTGGTCATACAGACTCTTTAGATGATATAGGATGTACATTCCACAGAGGCTACACTGTTCAGAGAGGCTAATTAGTCTATACTGGCAGTGAAAGTATTAGTGACTACTGAGATTATAGGGACTACTGAAATAATTTAGGCTATGAAGCTATTAAATGCTATCCAGGTCAGAGGACATACTCAGGGAATAAAGGTTTCACAGGTCATATGAGCCACTAATATCATAGAGAATCAACAGATTGGAGAGGTAACTCAAGTCATTGAGTCTTACTGGGCCTCAGAGACTTCACAAGCCTTACAAACTACTAAGGTTATTTAGGCTACTTGAGCCACAGAAGTCATAGATCATACAGACTACTAACACCATTTAAGCTATACAACACAGTTTCTATTCTGACCACAAAGGCTACATAAGTCATAGTGGCTACTGAGATCAGAGAATACAGAAGTCATTTAGGCTACTCAGATCATAAAGGTGACAGAGGTCAGTGGTTTCATAGCCATAGAGGCTAATCAGGACATAGAGGCTATATAGATCCTTGTGGCTCTCCGACTATAGAACCTATGCAGGTTTACTGACTTCAAAGTCATATAGATTATGCTGGTCATACAGACCACTCAGTTCATAATGTCTACTCCATTCATAGAGGTAAACAACAAAAGAGAGAGAGAAAGACATTTTAGGCCATAAGTGCTATGCAAGTCATATTTGATCTTAGAAGCTACATGGGTCCTGGAGATTACTCAGAGCACAATTATTTCTGAAGCCATAAATACCATGGCAGTTACAGAACTTTGCATAACTCTATGCAAAGTTCATAGAGGCTATTCAGGCCTTAGAGCCTATACAGGAGATTCAGGCAAAATATGACATAAAGAGTACACAGATCATAGATGCTACTCAGGTCATAGGGTGCATGAAAATGAGAAGTTACTCAGGTCATAGTCATATACACTAAGTTGATGGAGGATAAGCAAGTCATAAAGTCTAGGCAGATCATAGGGGCTATTAAGATAATTTAGTTTACTAAAGTCATACAATTAAGCTACTCAGGAATTAAAGGCCTTGCAATTTTAAGAGCTTCTAATGTGATAAAAAAATAAAAGTTGAGAGATTATTCACTATACCAAGGCTACTCAGGTCATGCAGAATGTGAAGATAATAGTGGTTACTGAGACATTATGTTAATTTAGGTTACACAGGCCATTAAGGCTATGCAGGTCACAGAAGATACTAAGGTTATTTTGACTATACATGATATAAAACAGACAGAGGTTACAGTGGCTACATAGGTTTAGGTGCTTCTCAGGTCATAAGGGGTATGCAGGTCATAGAATCTACATAACTGATAGAGGTTCTTCAGGTCATAGACTATACTCAGGTTTAGAGTGCTCAAAGTCAGTGGTTTCACAGGTCATAAAGGCTAAGCAGTTCACTTAGTCCACTTATGTCCTAGGAGTTGTGTGGGCAGTGGAAGGTACTCAATCATTAGTCACTACACAGTTAATAGGGACTACTAAGATCGTAGAGACTAAGCAGGTCCTTGATTATACTTAGGTCAAAATGGATAATCAACCATAGAGGTGATGCAAATGACAGAGGCTGCACAGGCCATAGAGACTTCTCAGATCACAGAGGTTACTCAGGTAATGGAGGCTACATAGGAGGCTTAGGCTGCTCTTGTCATAAAGTCTACTCAGGTCACAATGGGGACCCAGGCAAAAGACACTATTCAGGCCATAAATATTGAACTGATAATAGAAGCTATTCAGGTCATAGAGGTTACTCTGGTCATCAAGACTATGAATTTTATATTGATTACTAAGGTCATTTAGACTACTAAATGGGTAGGCCATAAGGATATGCAGAGGATATTCAGGACATGTAAGCTACACAGTTGTTTTAGTCAGCTTTTTCTCTGCTGTGATTAAAAGATCTGACAAACAATTAGAGGTGGAAAAGTTTATTTGTGGGCTCATGGTTTCTGAGGTCTCAATTCACACACATCAGGCTTCATTCTTCAGTTCTTGAGTTGAGGCTGATCATCACAGAAGAAGTGTGTGATTGATAGAAGAGGCTCAATGTATCATATCAAGAAGCAGAAACTACAAATGGTATGCCTTTACGCCATGTACAGACAGAGAAACAACATGTATCCCATTTGTTTACAATAAAAAAAAAGAAGCAGAAACTAAGCTCAGCTAACCAAACATGTACCCTAATGACCCACCTCCTCCAGCCACAACTTACCAGTGTATAGTCATCATTCAGTTATTCACTATGTGGATTAATACACAGATTGGTTTAAGGCTGTCATAACACAATCAATTTATCTCTAAATATTCTTATATTTTCTCATACATGATATTTTGGGTGGCCCCCTCATTTTTAAACCTATAAAAACATTCATAGAGGACTACAAAAATTACTTAATTTGTACAGATCAAAGGGACTACTAAATTAATTTAGGATATCCAGTTCATAAAGTCTACACTGACCATGGTGTCTATATAGGTCAGAGTGAATGTCTACTTGGTCATAGAGGCTAGGTATGTCTTAGTGGGTACTGAAATGTAGGGTTTTGCAAGTCTTAGGGTTATCTAATCTATAGAGGACATACAGATAATATAGATCATATGGCTAATCAGTTCACATAAGACATTCAGACATAAAGCTACACAGGTTCTACTGGCTACTAAGTATTAGGGATGATCAGTTCATTCAGTCTACTCAGGCCATAAAGGTTATATAAGTCATAGAGACTTCTTATGCCACAGATGCTATGAGGTCATATAGGCTATGCAGGTCTTTGCAGATACACAGGTCATTGGTGTTAGGTTGGTCACAAATGCTACTCAATTCCTGTAGGATGATCAGTTCATAGAGGCTATTCAGGTTACAGAGGTTATGTAGATCATAGGGGATGCTAAGGTTATTTAAATTACTCAGAACAAAACCTCTACACAAGTAATAGATTGTATGTATAACTTAGAAGATATTAATGGCTTAGATAATAAGTAGGTCATAGGAGATATTCAGATAAAAGACAATTAAAAAGGTATGAAGTAAACTTGGGTCATTCAAACTTCATGGAAAACAGGGGTGCCTTAATTCTTATGGTCTACTGAGGACACAGTGGTTATTCATTTTGTAGAGTTTATACACATCATAGAGGCTACACAGGTCATAATGATTCCTGAAGGTATAGGTACTACAGAAATTCTTTAGAATACTCAGGCATTGAAAGTAAAATACATTATATTGGCTGTCTGGCATAGATGTGACATAATTCATGGAAATATAAAAGACATAGATTTATGTGGGTCATGGATACTACTTACAATATGCAGTCTAAACTTGTCATAGAGCATTCTCAGGCCATAGATGCTACACAGGTCATAGAAGCAACACAGGTCATAGAATCTGTTCATGTCAATGAGGCTAATTTTTGTGTAGTACAAGGCACCTAATCATGCTAAATAAGCTACCCAGATTGTTGGAGCTACTCATATCATACAGTCTACTATGGTCATAGAAGATGTACACACCATAAAAAGTGTATTTCTCACAATATCCTTAGAATGCCCTGTGGGCTTTCCTATTAACATAATAGCTATATATTAGCATTTATACCCATTATAGTAGATGCCTTTTGGCTTTTAATACTAACATAATCATTTTGCACCCAAAATTAATAGTTTCCCTGATTCCTTTCAAATTTACATAATATGGAAAATGTGACCTCTTAAACTAATATAGAAACTGTCCCGTGGTCTTTCAATACAAATATTGTATTTATACTATAGCATAAAAAATACTGCTATAATTGCTGCCTTCTGATCATTCATAATATTGTGCTTTCCATTCTATAAAATCTAAATCTAAAACATAACTGTCCTGGGACCCTTAATAGGAATATGATAAAATTGTGCCCTCTAAAAGTAATTGATACTATGTGGTCTTTAATAATAAAGAAATTGTCTTACTGTACCATGTTAAACTAATGCAGTAGATTCCCTTGTCCCTTAAATATGACTATAAATTTCATAGTGGACATGTAAACATATGTAATAGCTACCCTGTAGACATCAATATTAATACAATATCCCTACTATGGCCCCCAAATATAACAGCATATAACTGATATATCCATAACAGGGCATTGAAAACTGATAGAGAGCTGCTATGTGTCCTTTAATATTAATGTATTTCACCTATTACAACATCAAAAATGGATATAAGAGACATCCAGAGGACTCAAATATGGTATCCAAACTATAGTATCAACTATGACCATAGAACCTGTGTGGTAGCCTTTAAATCTAATGTGTTATTCCTAGCCTAGCATCTAAAACTAATATACTAGATCCATGTACTTTTAACTATGAATATGACATCTATATTATAGTTTCTAAAGTGAATGAAATGTATGTACTGTGACCTTTAATCTTACTATATAACATCATTTACAAAAACCCCAAAACCAATATAAATCTTCCTTGTGAATTTTAATATTTATTTAATAATCAATATTTATCTAAAACAAATAAACAGGTGCTCTGTAACATTTAATGTTAGCATAATATTTATATTGTACAACTTTAAGCTAATCAAATATCTGCACTGTAGTCATTAAACTAATAAGATATTCATGAGATACTATTACAATTAATGCATTAACTACCATATTGACTTTAATCCTAACACAATATGTATACTTGAGCTTCTGAATGTAACATAAATATTTATCTGTGTCCCTCAATACTAATGGACATCTCAAACTGATGTGATAGCTGCCCTGCACCCATTAATATTGATGTAATACTCATACTACAGCAAGTAGAACTAATATAATTTCCCTGAGGTTTTAATACTAGTACATTATCCAGAGTTCATCATTTAATCTTAATATAATAGCTTCCACATAACTTGGATATTAATGGAAGATGTGTGCTATAGCATCCATAAAAATATAATAGCTAACCTATAGTCCTTTATACAAAAATATTATCAATGATAAAGCATCTCAAGCTAATATAATATCTGCAATTATTTATTGAACATAATTAATACCCATATTACAGGATCCAAAACTGATATACTAGCTGTCCTGTGAACTGTAATTCTGTTATGTAACCCATACTACAGAATCTAGAGTGATATTAATATCTTTTTTTATGACAACTGAATATGCCCATTGCATCTTGACCCTCAAATACTGAAAATGCAAAGATGTGTATAAGTGTCTCATCCACATGCCCCACCCAATTATAACAGTGTTTAGGTGAAATGATCCATGCATGTATGAAGATAAACATAATAAAATACTGATATGCAGTCCCTGGATTCTGATCCATTATGCTGAGGATCACTCTGACTTTATCTTCAACTGATCTGTAATTTTTTATCTCAATCTGAAAAATCTGGGTCATAGCTTCTGCCATGCAATTAATTCATTTTTTCTTTATGAGAAATATACTCATTATTGCTCCAGATTATATGATCTAAAATAACAAAACAAACAAATTTGTTCTTTAGCCCCAGTTCCTGGTGCAGAGATCCTCAAATCCTAATATTTATTAAGCAATAATGGTGGTAAGTACATCTTTAATGATAACATTAGATTGTTGACTGTGATTCCTATCATGGAGTCCTATATCTTGTAGAATGTTTGGGGTGGTAAGAAGGTCTTTGCTTTAATAAGAACTCTTGTTAGGTCTCTAGGGCAGCATTGGGATTGAGGATGGTTGTGAGGAAAACCAGGCCCTGAATATAATCTTGCAACTTTCAGTTCCCCACCTAACTTGGGGAAAGAAACTGGAGTATGAATTAATATCTATCAGACCTGAAAGATTAAGTTTCCACAAATGTCTGTATAAGAATTGGTCAAGGAGTTTCTGAACAAAACCAAGCACAGGGAGGGTGTTTCCCCCAAACTCCATGAAGACATGCTTCTACACTCAGGACTTTTCTGAGTCTCATCCTGTGTACCCCTTCTTCTGACCACATTTTTTTCTTTTCTAGAATGTCAGCAAAGGTGAGTCATACAGCATTTTGTCTCCTCAGTCAGGTTTGTTGCATCTTGCAGCAGAATAGGTAGTATGCATCTGTGTCTCTGTAGCTTTGTGGTTCATTCCTTTTTATTCTGGGTTTTTTGAGTACTCAGATAAGGAAAGATATTTGGATATTTTATCTGATCAGCATCAAAAGTTCTGATATCCATAATGGCACCGTAGTTTGGTTTAACATGCTTTCTCAGAGCACTTTTCTAAATGCAGAAAAGTTATGGGGATGCTAGTAATAGATTAGACTTATTTTGCCTTAAAAAGCACTGGTACATCATCTTCAAAAGTGGCTGTCATGTGTCTTTCCAGTAATGCCTGAAATTTCTGGTGACCTAAATCCTACAGCTCTTGGTGTAATCACTCTTCTTAGAGTTTACCAATGCTAATTGCAGTGCCAAATTACCTATCATTTTAATTGATGGGGTCTATGTTTTTCTGTCATCTACAGGAGGGTCCGCCTCTCTCTTAAACATATTGTACACCTGAGACAATATTCTGCATCTATGCTTCATGAAGTATTTCACAAAGAAAATGAAGGTCAACTGGTACCACTAGTATGTAGACAGCACCTGTGACACAAGCTAATTGCCAGAATGGTCCTCCATTTTCAATGCCACAGAATTACCACAACCCTCCTGACTTCAGTTCTGAGTTATCACTGCAATTCTGAGTCTGGGCCAGATCTGGCTGTGGAGAGGGCATGTGAAGGAGAAGGAGAAACATCTGCTGGTGTTAGAGACTTCCCCCAAGTCCAGGACTGCTCCTAGTGAGTCTAACTTGGGAGCAAGCAGAGAGATAAGACAGAGAACTGCAAATTCCAAGCAGGTTCCATTATAAACAAAGGGGTCAAAACATGCCCAGTAACTGAAATGGTGTAGGAGGCAACTGATCAAGTCATGTAAATAGCATGGTCTCTGTTCCATTTCTCTGGGAGAATCCCATCACCAATAAAACAACTGCATGGAACCATTCCTCAACCATACACAGGGATCCCTGCCACTGGCAATTTGGCCCTTCAGATATGTACTGAAGGCTTGCACCTGAGACCAGTCAAGTGGCTCCTAAGTTCCAGGTTCTCTTTATCAGGATCACCATGGCCTGAGTGCAAAGGTGCCAATACAAGGATCTGAGGAGGAGCAGATGGAGCCTGTGCTGCTTTGATGCCCTCTCTATCCTGAGGCTAGAAGTCAATGTCTCTGGGCTGTGTTTACAGGGTGTCCAGATCTCAGGCTCTCATTACTGTCCTGGATTCCATACTCTTCCTTTAAACATTGCATTTGCCTAATTTAGATTCCAGTAAGAAAACTGTGGTCATGCATATATCATTTTTAAATGCATAATTTTGTCTAGGTGGGTATAGCTGTGAGCAAATTGTAGTTTTAAAATAACATGTATTCCTGTTTTTTTCTATTGAGAGTTTGGCACACTACACCTTTGTGTTGGATGTTATGTTTAGAAAGAGAGTAGTACAGCCCTCAGATCATGGTGCTTCAGTGATTGAAACTGGCAGTGCTGTGCTTTAGAATGTGAAAGCCAGCAGTGGGCTGACTGATACAGATCTATGTTGAGGATCTTGGTAGAAAGATGTGTTTGAGGTAGGGGACTAACATTTGGGTGGGCTTTATTGATATACTTACTCATGGGACTTATTTGTTAAGACAGTGAATGTGTTTCCAGCTCAATTAAACCCTGCTGGAACCCAGAATTCATCATCTCTTCTCTGCAATTTCTTCTCTGTCCTCTTTTACAGAGTTGAGATCCCAGCAGAGCAATTTTGGGGCACTTTTCCAGGAGTGGCCAACAAAGAGAAATTATCACCAGCTGCCCTGGTTGCTTTAATGGTTGTTTATAGTGACATGGATACTGATGGAATTGGCCTATTTAATGGTGCCATCAGGCATGCCATAGCTCATGGCTCTTTCTTCTCCCTGAAGAAACTTAGTGGAATAGAAAATGTTATCACCTAATGCCATAAGATGAATGCATGTAGAAATAGAAAATGAGGGGAGAAATATCCATGCTTTTGACTTTTACCAATTTAAAAAACAGGGACTATTTCCTCTTTTCAAGTTGACTGGAGTGTCAGTATGTATCAAACACTTAATGATTCATAGTTGCAGATCTTCATTCCATTGATTAATCCCCATTTGTTTTTCCCCAGTAAATTTCAAAGAACACAAAAGCAGCTAGAAATGCCCTATCCTGGGAACCTTCCCACAGGGGCAATTGTACATATGTGTGTTGATTTTTAAGTCTTTCCAGGCCAGTTGACTATCATCTGTCTCTCACCTTTGGTGTGAAGGTAATGAGTAGCAACTTAGCTCCATGTGCACAAGGAAAATTAATATGAGTCTCCTGTAATGGTTACTTAATGCTTGAAGTTCCTTAGGGGAAGGGAAAGCTATCACTTTGTGTTTCATTCAATAGTGAATACAGGCAGCTGAGTGAAGAAGCATTTGGTTAGTAAGTTTCCTGTGCAAGGAGTGGTCTCCTATTCACTTTTCAGTCCTAAAAAATATATTGTCAGTCCTTCTCTCTGCTTTAGTAGCCTTAGGTATTTAAACAATATTGTCTTCTGAGATGCTTCTTTGTTTATTGACTGCTGGGGCCTTCTTTCCAAATTTTAACTGAAATTATAGGAGAAAACTCTGTCTTCAACTACACACACACAAAAGAATGTGGATTGGTGCTACTCTGAGAGAAGCAATGTACTCTCTCCCTAAAAACATGGAGAAAATAAAATCCTCTCCTATAGTTATGATCATGATGTTGGGAAAACTCTTGGTCAATTAAAACCATCCTTGTTTCTTGATATAAATGTGCTTCAGTGAATTTTAAAAACAAAATATTTTCACCTACATGAGGCACTTAGAAATGGAAGTACAGAAATTCCAGTTCCTTGCCAATTCAAAGTGTCCCCCAGCATCTGCCAGCTGCCACACCAAGTTTTTCAACAAAGCTCTATAATCCCAATAATGTTTTATGCTCTAGACCAGATGCTTTATAGATATGCTTTATAGAACCAGATAGAAACAAGAATTTCCATGACTCCAACCTCAAAGTGAAATCTCATGACCCTTGCTGATTTCTGTTTCTTTGAAACCAGATACTGATGTAGACTCACTAAAAGGGTAGGGAGCTACAGATCTTTGGCACTGAGATGCTGTGGGGGTTGGGGTCCCTTGTAGTATAACCACATTAAACAATGGGAAGAGAAATTTAGACAATTCTACATTGCACAAGAACCATTTTCAGGTTTATATCATGGGGAGGCTATCTCTGAAAATCAGCCATTGAAAACTTCCATTGGTGCAGAGTGGAAACATGACCAAGAGAGGAGCTCATTTACTCTCTTTCACTGTGGGACTCATGTCATAGTAGATTTGCATGTCATTCTCTGTTGTTCACCTTATTGTTTTTTCAACTGTATGTTTTTGCATTGCAATACATGACTCTAGTGTTAGAATTTCCCATGGAGTACATTTATGTATGGGCTCCTACATCTGCTGACAACTTCAAAAGCAGATGCTAGAATAATCCCTGGATATGTGGGGAAGGTATAAAGGCCCTGCAATGTTTAATGACTTTTTCAGGACCAAAAATGTGGGCAGAAAGAGGGGATGGGTCTGAACCAAGCTCTGTCTCATTAAACCAGGAGAGCTTGTTTCATTAGACCTGTTTGAGGACCTGATCCAGTGTATGTTGGTGTAACTTTGTCCACTTATGCATACATCATGGAAAGATGAGAGCAGCCTACATTGTATGGGACCTTGTATCTTACATGAGAAATGGCCTCAGGTAAAGAGTCCACAAGGAAATGACCTCATTTCGTTGGCAATGGAACACACAAACCTGGAACACAATAGCTAGGCACTCACAGTCCAGATACAGTTCTATTCTGCTTATTTTTATTGAGACAGCAAGTTCAGAGCCATGAGTTCTCGCTGCCTACTGATCTGTGGATTCTCAGGTATTAGGAAAACTATGAGTAGGGAACTTTCCTGTGTGTGGAATCACTGGATCAATGTGGGGTTCCAACAACACTGGTGATTTTTCCCAAGGAGACCAGAGAGGAGACAGGAGTGGCCATTGCAAGTGAGTGGAGACTAGCCCACCTCAGATTCCCATTTTGATAACCCCACACTAAACAGGGGTTTGTGTATGTGTGTGTGTTTGTGGGTTTGTGGTGTGTGTGTGTGTGTGCTGGTGCATGTGTGGTGTATGTATATATTTGTGTGTGTGTTTATATGTGTGCATGTGTGATATCCCCTGAGAATATGAAGAAAAAATCTTTTGTTCTGTTTTCCCTTGACACTCTGACCACTGTTTCTGTGTTAAAATATCCCTTTTGGATTTCCCAACCTATAGAGAAGATGCCATGGTTTAATCTTGAATGTGTTCTGTGTATTTGATATCTTCTCAGTACTCATCCTGCAGGAACTTGTAGATTACCTGCACCTGGCCTGCAGAAAGGGAAACCACCTATGTCCGTGGATTTTTGTATTCATGCCAAAATTAGGCCAGTGCCAAGAAGATGCTGGAGCTGATGTGTAAATTGTACCACCTCCAAGACCTGGGACATGACCATCTCCTGGTTTGGCTTTGGACAGCTGGGTATCACTCTGAACCTCAGTCATCCCTGTGGAAAGAGGGTTTTCAGAAGAGAACCCTACCTGGTTGTTTAGTAAACCAAGTAAGATGAACCCTAGGAGTGTTTGCCTCAGGCCAGGTCTCATAGAGCAGGATGCCAACTGCTCTGGTCTTCACTGTGGTCTCTCTCCTTCACTGTAAGGAATTCCCCTGTCTCAGGCCATGCTGCTCTGAAACATCAGGAAAGAGTTTCCACATTTGGGAAGGAGTTTGTGACCTGAATTTAAGAGGGTTCCTGACCAGTAAAGATTATTAGAGATAAAGGAACATTGAGTGTTGGGAGTCTATAAGAACTGTAGAAAATTTCTCATTAAGACACCAAAGATCTGTAGGCAGTGCAGCAGTTAACAGGAAAAAACTGGTGGGCTTATGTTGCTTTATAACATCTGAAAAAAGAATGACAGCATATCAGTAGTTAAAGGAATATATGGTTGAGCCCAATTAAATGCCCCAGCAATTGATGCAAATGAACTAAGGAAAATGTGGAAGGAAAAGTCAAATTTAGAATATGAGTAACATTGGAGTATTTTGTGTCCTAAATAGTGAATAGGGAGTTGTCATTGGATTTTTTTCTGTAGCCACATGGAGGCCAGATTGTAATACAATGTGTTGCAATTTAGTTGAAGGATCATCTGTTAAGTGTTGGCCCAGAAATAAAAATATCATACATATAATGATAAATAAGAATATGTGGGAATAATTGTCAGAAAGGCTGAAGAGCTTTATTCACAAAATGTTGACATAATGTTGGGATATTTAACATTCTTTGAGGAAGAAATGTCCATTGATATCTATCAACAGGCTTATGATAATTGAGTACAGAAACTGTGAAAGCAAATTTACCTCAATCATCAGGAAAGACAAGAGTAGTAAAAAATGTTTTTTATGTCTATTACATATAAGTAAAAATACTGAGGGATTAGATTAGGGTTAGGCAATCCACATTGAAGTGGACCCATATATTGTATACCTTTATTAATTTCTCTTAAAATTTGTAATAATCTCCATTTCCCTGATTTCTTCTTTATGATAAAAATGGGCATATTCCATGAACTCGTAGAGGGTTCAATATGTTCCAATTATAACTATTCTTGAATGAGGGCCTCCAGGATTTCCAACTTTACCTTAGACAATGGCCATTTTTTTCTACCAAAACAGGAGTGGTAACCTTCCATTTTAATTTCAAAGCTTTCAGAACTACAAAGGTCGCTACAGAAAAGGCAATTTGACAGACATTTGCAATTGTGTATGTATGGTTGAATATGAGTAATTACTTGCTGTGGGTTGGAAGGGGCAGAGCATAGTGACCATAGAGAACATTTAGACACCTGTTCATTATTGCCTTCTACTCCCCCAGGGGAGCCTTTGTAAGGGCCACACATGAGACCATATTGAGAGGGGTAAATTTGTAACATCAGCACTGGTTTCCAATAACTCTGTGATTTGGCTGCTCATTTAAAAACAGGGTTAACTTTGGTCTAGTTTCAGTAATAGGTAAACATGCTCTGATGATGATAGTGGAAATCCAGCATTTCCCCTTTCATTATAAACTTCCTCAGGGATACTTACTTGAGCATCCTCAGTAGTAATCATATCTATCCATGCATTCCCTATAGTGGCATGAAACTATTTGTGGACAGAGCTTCTGTTTGAATCTGAAACATTTGTGAAGTAGACATATGCATCTGCACGTGAAAAGTGTTTCCCCTCTTTGGCCCTGGGTTTAGGGATGACCCAAAATTGGGGTTTTTGACAAGTGTGCTTCTGTGGCATGAGAATACTTAGAAAATATGTTGCTTCTTGGTGCTGAGTACTATCTACTACTGGTATAACATCTGTGATATGCATAGCCTTTGTGACCTGTGTAGACTGTAATCTCTTTAACTTCTTTGGCTCGAGTAACCTATATGACCTGTGCTGTAGTTATAGCCTGAGTAGCCTTGATGATTTCAAAGACCACACTATGATCTGAGTAGTTTCTATAACCTGAGCAACTTATAATCTTAGTAACCCCTATGAGTTACATACGTTCTTGACCAACATAACCTCTATTCCTTGCATAGCTTCTATGACTTGCACATCCTCTTTTGTCTGAATGATCTCTATGACCTGCACACCCTCTTGATCTGAGGATCTTCTATGTTCTATTAAGATTTTATGTCCATGTCCTGAGTGTACTCTATTACCAATACCTTTTATATCTTCATGTATATTACAACTTCTGGAGCCTATAGGACTAGAGTACCATCTGTGACCTTAAAAGTCTAAAAGAACTTTGTAGCTCCTATTCAGTGTGTAGCCTGTATGGTTCTATTTACCTCTATTACCTAAGAGACATCTATAACCTGTATATCCTGTACAACCTGAATAGCCCCCAAGAACTGAGAAGCCTCTAGTGCCTGCATACTCTCTATGACCTGAGAAACTCTATGAAGTCAGTAACCTCTTTGAAAATCTAAACCTGTATGACCCACATAGCATCTAGAGCTTGCAAAGCTTAAATTGTCTGAATAGTCTCTTTGACCTGTAGAACCTTGAAAATCCTTTGATGACCTTAGTTGATTGTATGAACTGTGTAAACAGAATAAACTGTGTAACCCTTATGTCCTGAAGAGTGTTAGGTATAAAGCCACCTTTTCCTCTCCTGCTACAGGTATCACCTGTCAATCTGTGTTAAGCACGCCTCTCCCGTTACAGGAATTTCCGGCTTACGTCACTGTAACCTTCCTGCCCCCCCCCCCGACATTACATTCCAATATGTCATTGGTCCATCAGTCAGTCTGTAATAATTCTCCTCCGTGAAACTCCAATGCAAAGAACCGTGTGCCATCTTCTTCTTCCCCTCTTTCCCTTTCCCCTTTCCCCTGAGCGGACACGTTTTGTCCGCTTGAATAAAAGTTCCTTGTGTGAGACCTGTATCTGCAGAGCGTCTTTTCTGGGAGTTATTGATGAACCAAAACTGCCCCCCTTTACATCTAACTAACATCTGGTGCCGAAAGACCCAGGATGGGTGTTTTTTTCCGCTGATTAAGCAAGCAGAACCCCATCCAATTTCTTCTGCGCCCGCAGATTCAGGCTCACCTTCCATTTACCTGGATGCCCAGTTTTCTGCATACAACACCGGACTCCAAAATTGGTGAGTTCCCCTTAGGCAGGCCCCTGACCATTTAAACACATCTCGGCTACCCGCACCTCCACCTGCAGTCCGCTGCTGCCCCCCTCCTTATTATAAAGCGGCCAATCCCCAGCTCCCTCCGCCAGCTTGCAGCCTTTCGCTGCCCGCCCAGCGGCTTCATCTCTCACCGCCCTGCGGCTTCACCCCTCGTGGCTCCTGCCACTCAACCGCCGAGGTGTGGGGGTACCTCCTTGGTCCTCATAATTGGTCTTAGTTGTTGGGTGGATGTCTGAATTTTATGGTGCTGTGATTCTTTCTCAGGGTTTGAAGTTTACTCACTTCTGCCGCTGCTAGTCCCTCTCACTGCTCTGCGGCTTTTCTCCCCCTCCTCTCGCGGCTCCCTCCCGAAACCCTGGCCAGGTCTTCAAACCCTCTCTCGGCTTTTTGCCCGGTTAAACAATGATTTCGGGTGACGACCTAATCATTGTTTTTAACCTATCGTTGCCTGGTACCATGGATTCTGGGACGCCAAACACACTACCCAGGTGGGTCTCAGATTACCATGAAATTCAAAACATCCAGCCCAGCAAACTCGCCCCTGAGATGCTTATTAAATCATCTCAAACCCCTTCATCTATTCCTTGAATCAGAGCTAAATTGTCCTTTAGATAGTAAGTCAGAATGGTCTATTTATGATACCCTAAATTCTAGCTTTATACTAGTTAAAATTGTATGTCTAATTATGCTAGTTATAATTAAGTACATATATGGGCAACCTGGTGAATGGAAAGGAACTTTTCCCCTTCTTGGTTTTTCCTTTCTTTCTTGCTAAACCTCTCTTGGCTTCTCCCCCACCTTTTAACCTTTCTTTCCCTTCCGAGTTCACCTCATTCTGTTTCTCCTTCCACTCCTCCATTCAGCCCTCCAAGTTCCCCAACCATGCGGTCTCGTACACACATTCTAGCTCCTTTACTGGAGGAGGCTGACATGGAGGAAGTAAAACCTGAACACATTCTCTTGGCTAATTTCTTATTTTCAAATCTTTTATTTCTTATCTTAGCTCTCCCTACAGATTCAAGAAATTAAAAGGTTCTAAGCATCAAGTCTCTGCTAGAACATATTAGCCCCTTTCAGATTCAGATCTCAGTCAAGGGTTACATTGAAATGTAAATGAAGAAAGGCTCAGTAGGAAACCAGTTTCAAACCCAAGTAAAAAAAGTGTCCATTTTAAATTTCTCCTGGGCTACAACTCAGAATTCTTTTCTCCCTTTTGCCTTTACTTTCCTTCTCATTTTCTCATGCTTTAATTAATAACCATTATCATTTTTCTTCCAGGACTTTGTTTTTCTTAAGTGCTGTATTTTTAAGCTCACAATTTTGATCCTACAGACCTAGGTTAATGATTTTTGATCAGTTCTTTTTATCCAACTCTAGAGTTATTTTTGAACATCTGTTACATTGCAATGGAGATAAATATTACAAGGCCTTTGCTTTTGTGTTAAATATAAGCACGCATAAAAATTAAATTTTTAAAAATGGATCCAAATATTTTTAATTCACGTGATTTAATGAGGTTCAATTTAAATTGGGTATACTAATAAAGTAAAATGTCCTTAAAATTAACTCACAAGTCTCCAAGTGGTCAAACTAATAAAATATCAATGTTTATAAAATGTCTAACATCAATTTTCTAGGAATTTTATTCAACAGAAAAGAGACAGCAAATACTATTGGTCCACTTGTCTAATATCTTGGTTTTCCTACAATAAGATGAGTGAATTGGAGTCAACATGTATGGGATTACTCAAATGTGTTTGTTAGAAACATCTAATTAATTTATAAGGTTATTCCATGGAGTAACACACTTAAAAATATTATTCTTTGTATATTAAATGTGTTCATATTTTTCAGGTATGCAAGCCTTTAAAGCAGAAAATTTATCAAGCTGCTGTTCTCCAAATTAAACTTGTCTGTAATGGTAACCCTATCATTTAATATTCTGTTATAGGACCTGTCATCAATAGGGTATATGTAAAATAACATTTAAGAAAGAGTGTAATATGCAGTAGCAAAAATGGAACTCGGTCAAAATTCAAGATAGCTATTGCACAAACTGAATGTTTTACTGTTGGTAATTCTATTTTGTATTTTCCTTGCAAACTCTAATTGTTGCCTGATCAATATTTTGCAGAAGTACTGCTTCAAGAGTGAACACCGTATATTAACTTGGAATAGTAAGCCATCACCTATAGAACAGATAATGTAAACCCCAATTAGATAAAAGGGGGTAAATAACTGTAAAGTTATAGACATTAAAGCTAAAGCCCAGTACTCTTACTTTATGACTGGTGAGACTGACTTGCTTGATGGTTAAGATCAAACTTAAAGATAGAAATTAAATACAGAGGCCAAGAAAAACTCCATATTTGGGTCATTCCCTCAAAGTCAGCCTGAACCCAGGAAACAAGAGGACTTCTCCAAAGAGCTTTGCAACTCTGGGTCACACAACCTCCTGAGCAAGGAGATTGATGAGACTGCTAGAGAAAAAGCGACTCAGTTCATCTGCTGCAGAGGAGGTCATGGAAAAAGGGAGACATCCCTGGCACTTTCAAGGAAAGTCACGTCATCGAAAAGACCCTGCCTAACCAATTGCACTAATGGAGCTAAGAAACTGCTCTTAAGTTCTCTATGAGTAACCCCTGTGGAAACTTAGCTGACTCTTTAACAGAGAGGAACAGGTCACTTTGACCAGTTTGATCTTAAACACCTAGCAAATCAGTCAAAACCAAAGTATAGGCATTCTTGAGCATTTAAAAATAATAGTAACTATCAAGAGAAACTGCTAGAGTCAGAAGTTTTTAGTCAGTTTAAGGCCTACAGACACAAATAGGCTTAATCTATGTTTGCTAGTACTAAATGTTGTGTTCACATTCCTGATGACCTAGACAATGTTGAAGCTCCCAAATGAAGGCCTGTCCTCTCTAGCCTTTGCTAGGCCTTGTTATGGGAACAACTTCTCAGTTCTTCCACCCCCTGTCTTTTACTTCCATGTCAATTAATCAACTTGTATTGCAGAAATATCAGGATCTCACAAAAATTGGAGCCTGGCTGCAGATGTGCCTCCAGAGAAACTATCAAGTCTCCAGTTCTTCCTGTCACAATGATACCAGCTCTATGTCCACACTCCATCAGGAAGTAATTACAGAACACTGACCTTCATCCATGTACCCCAAAAAAATTTTTTTTATAAAAAAGGAAATGGGGGAATGTTAGGTATAAAGCCACCTTTTCCTCTCCTGCTACAGGCATCACCTGTCAATCTGTGTTAAGCCCGTCTCTCCCGTTACAGGAATTTCCAGCTTACGTCGCTGTAACCTTCCTGCCCCCCTCACATTACATTCCAATATGTCATTGGTCCATCAGTCAGTCTGTAATAATTCTCCTCCGTGATTGGTTCCTCCCAGCCCGCGAAATTCCAATACAAAGAACCGTGTGCCATCTTCTTCTTCCCCTCTTTCCCTTTCCCCTTTCCCCCGAGCGGACACGTTTTGTCCACTTGAATAAAAGTTCCTCATGTGAGACCTGTATCTGTGGAGCGTCTTTTCTGGGAGTTATCAACGAACCAAAACTGCCCCCCTTTACATCTAACTAACAAAGAGCATGAAGGACCTGACCTGTGTAAGATCCATGGCATGAGTAGCCTCTATGAAGAGAATATCATACATTCCCTGTGCCTCTGTCATCTTGTAACTTCTATTTTCTCTGTAACATCTATTTTGTGTATATTCTTTATGGCCTTCCTAGATTCTGTGGCCCCAATATTTTCTATGACTTGTATAACTCTATAAATGGTGCAGATATTGAGGCCCAAATCATTTCTAAATTATGGCATGGATATTGCTGGCATTTTTTAGCCAAGTTTATTGTGATATTCATGAGCAGAAAGCAGAGCAGAAAGATTTTTAAAAATTGGGACTTGAAAAGCTGGAGGAAAACTAGGGCTAAGGAAGTTGCAGTTGTTAAAGACATTACTTCCCCCAAAGAAATGCTAAATACTTTGCCTAGAGACAATAAGAAAGATGGCTGGAGGGTATCACAGGAGTTGGCAAGACCACACCCAACTCATTCTCAAGGAAGTAAAGTTGAAAATTCTCTTAAGAGACCACTGAGACACACTAATTGCACAAGGGAGCCTAGGAAGTTTTTTGAATGTGCTCAGACACCCAGACACTCACAGTCTGCTGTAGTAAGGGTCCCCAGAGACATGTCTATTGCTCAAGATGGTGGCAGACCTTGGCATCAACCATGAAGTGCTGGTTCTGCAGGAATTCATGATGCTGGAATTAGGGGTCCATGGAGGCTTCCACCAAGATTTCAAAGGAAGGCCTGGGAGACCTTCAAAAGTACAGCAGCATCAGAGTCCCTGAAGGCACCCCATGAGAATTCCAAGTGTAGAGATGTGAAGAGGAAGTCAATACTACAGTGGAGACCCTCAAGACTAAGAAATGCCAGTAAAATGGGACATCATCCTAGAAAATCTGCAGGAATACAGCAGACTCAAGGTGCAAGTCTACTTGTGCTGTACCTAAAATGCCACAGGAGGGGGGAACTCTACAAGTCCTTTGAGGAGAGAATCATGATGCCTTGTGCTCCAGATGACAGATGTGGAGCTTCAGAACTTGTTTGCCCAAATGGATTTCAGCCTTGCTTTTGTCCTATCTCTTCTTTCTATGCCCCTAATTTTGTAAATGAAAATACTTACTCTGTGCCATTATATGTTGGATACTTAAAGATTTTTTTCACCAATTTTGCAGGAGCTTAAAATAAAAGATTGCCTTGAGCCTCAGGGAAGAATTTGGAATTGAACTTTGAGCAATCTCAGAACTGTTAATACTATGTGATTCTTGGAAATGGACAAAATGTATTTTGCATTGTGAAGTTTTGGGGGCTAGGGGTGGAATGTTAGGGTTTGAATGTGAGCTGTTCCCCAAAATCTCACATGTGAGACAATACAAGAATGTTCTGGGGAGAAATGATTGGGTTGTGATAGTCTTAAGTCAATTAATTATTAAATTTCCTGATAGGGATTAACTGAGAGGAAACAAGAGAGGGAAGGTGTGACTGGAGGAGGTGGAAATTGGGGCTTGACATTGGGGTATGTATTTGTATCTGGAAAGTGGATACCTCTCTCTTTGATTCCTGTTTATCATGTGAGCTTCATCCCTGTGTTACACTCTCCTGCCATGGTGTTCTGCCTCCCCTTGATCCCTGAGGAATGGAGCTGACCTTCTATGGACAGAGACCTCTGAAACTGTGAGCCCCCAAAATAAACCTTTTCTCCTCTACAATTATGCTTGTTAGATCCTTTTAGTCACAGCACCAAAGTAACTGAATAAAACAGTGAGGTTGGACTGGGGAGATAGCTCAGTCAGTATAGTGATTGCCTTGCAAGCACAAGGCCATGGGTTCAATCCCCAGCACCCCAAAAAAAAAAAAAAAAAAAAAAAAAAACAGTGAGTTTATTATGAGATTCCATGCTCACATTGTGTATATTTCATCAGTGTTAGAGGCCACAGTGAGGATACAATATAAGTTTATGAGATTGCAAAGAGAATATTGATAATTTCAGAGGCCAAGTTAAAATATCATGTGTTAGGGCTCACAGTGTGGGCATTGTATCATTGTCAGGGTAAACAGTGAGGGTATCATATCAGTGTCAGAGGTCATGGAAGTGTACTGTGTATCAGAGGACATAGGTGGATATTATATAAGTGTCAAAGCCTATGTGAGGATATTAAATGATACTCACAAAGTACAGTGAAGTTATTATGTGAATTTCAGAGGACATAGTGAGGAATTAAAATGAGCATCAGAGGTCCTATTGATGGCATGTGAATGGGAGAGATCACAGAGAGAGTGTAAAAAAATTCAGGATATTACATGTGTCAGAGGCCACAGTGAGTATAGTTTGTGAATATTAGAGTCCACAGTATTTGTATCATATGACTATTGGAAGCACCACTGAAGATATTTTGTGAGTATCTTAGACCACAGTGAGGGTTTTATTTCGGTGTAAGATGCCAAATGAGAATATTATATGTAGGTCAAAGGTAACAGTGAGGTTATTTTTATGAGAGTCAGTGGCCACAGGAGAGTATTATGAGAGTGCCTGTGGTCAAACCAAGGGTATTACATGAATTCCACAGGTCACATTGAGTGTATTTTGTGAGTTTCAGAGGCAACAGTGTGGATATTATGAGTGTGAGAGCCCACAATGAAGGTAATATATCAGTGTCAGAGGCTACAGTGAGGGAATTATGTGATTGTCAGAGCCCAGAATTAGGATATTTTGTGAATGTCAAAGGCCAGAATTAGGATATTCTGTGAAGGACAGAGGTAAGAGTGAGGAAATTATGAATATCAGAAGCCACACTGAGGACATTATGAATGTTAGAAGTCACAGTGGTTACTAAGTGTCAGAGGTCATATTGAGGATATTATATCATGACCAGAGGCCAATTTAGCATACTATGTGAGTGTCAATGACCACAAGATGGTATTATGTGAATGCCTATTGTCACAATGAGAATATTATAAGAGTGGCAGGTTTCACAGTATGAGTGTTTTGTGAGATTTAGAGGCAACTGTGGGCATTTAATGAGCATAAGAGCACACAATAAAGGTATTATGTCAGTGTCAGAGGCAAAGTGAGGATACAATGTGAGAGCCAGAGGTCACAGGAATATATTTTGTCAGTGACAAACCCCAAGTGAGGATAGTATGTGATTATCAAAGGACATAGTGAAGGTGTTTTGTGAGTGTCAAAGGCCACAGTGAGTGATTTGGATGAGTATAGGCCACAGTGAGTGTATTATTTGAATATCAGAGGCCCCATTGATGATACTATGTGAGTTTGAAAGGTCACACTGAAAATATTGTGATTGTGGCAGAAGTCATAGTGAGAGTGTTATGTGAATGGCGGTGGTCACAGGAGTGTATATTATGAGTGTCAGAGGCAAAGTGAGGATATTTTGTGAGTGTGAGAGGCCACAGGAGGGCATTATGTGAGTTTCAGAGGTGAGAATATGATGAGAGACTTTAGTTCATGATTATCCGGCTCCAGTGCTTCTGGACCTATGGGAGGAGAGGAAGAAGAGAATGGGAGAGCAGAGCAAAGCTGCTCAGCTCACAGCAGCTGGGAAACAAAATTCAGGGACAAGGTATAGTTACTAGGGGCACACCCACAGAACACACTCCCTTCAACAATCCCCTCTCCTTGAGTTCTTTTCCTTTCTTTTTTCTGTATTTAGTTCTAGGATTGAATTCAGGAATGTTTTACCACTGACTTATACCCCAAATTTTTATTTAATTCATCAATTATTTAATAGAGATAGGGTCTAAGGTGCTGACTGAAGGTGCTGTGATAGTCCTGATTTTGCTTGTGAAATCACTGAGATCACAGGTGTATGCTACTGTATCCAGTTTACCCCCCTATATTTCCCTCCACTTCCCTGTAGTTCATTCAGCTATGACTCCATCAATGGATTAATCTACTGATGAAGTCAGAGTCCCCAAAACTCTACCTCTGAACATCACTGCAGTGGGAGTCAGACTTTCAACACAGGAGACTTTAGGGAATGTTCCAGATCCAAACCACAAGAACGAGGGACTGGTATCATGTCACAGGACCACACTGGAGAAGTGGCAGTCTCAATTGAAGAAGTTGGGGAAGACTTCTGAAGAGGTGAGATTCAGCAGCATGGAATCTGCTGTGTGCAGAAGGAAGTGATTTTCTGTGGAGGATCCCCAGGGTGCCCTGAAAGATAAACTGGCCTTTGTGCCAGGAGCACAGGGCACCAGGCATGCTAGCAAAGGGTCTCAGAGTTAGAAAGATCTGGACTGATGCCAGAACAGTTTTATATGCCTGGAATCCCAGCTACTCAGGAGGGTAGGGAAGGAGGATCATGAGTTTGAATCCAGCCTGGGCAATTTAAATAAATAAATTAATAATAATAATAGGGGCGATCCAAGATGGTGGCCTAGAGGGTGACTGCACCCCCAGTCGCTCCAGAACCCAGGAGTTAAGAAGGGGAGGCATTGAGAGACTCGGACTGAAATAGAGCCACAGGGTGAGTCTGCCCACTGGGTAAAGCTCGGCCCGGGTGGCAGGCCCAGATAGAGGTGGCTTATTGGAGCCGGGCAGGGCAGCTAGAGTCATCCACAGGCAGCCCTGTGCACTCCGGCGGTGGGCCCTGCCCACACAGCCAGCTTCTCCAGGATCTCAGAACGGAACTGGCCCGCTAGCGAGAGCCTTTCTGACCAGAACAAGCTCCGAGTCCCGGAGCTAGTGCAGCACAGCGTACTCCGGCACACAAGCAGCTTCAGGGACCAGGATAGGGCAGCCAGAGACTTCCCCAAGTAGCCTGGACCCCTGCGGCGGGAGGTGCCTTTCAAGGCTAGCTTCTCAGACCAGACCGCCCAGTGAGAGACTTTCTACATAGAACCAGCCACAAGCCCCCGAACCAACGGAGAGCTTCAATGTGCAAGCAGCCCCTGGGATCAGGGCAGGGCAGCCAGAGACCTCTTCAGGCAGCTCTACCCACTCTGGCTGCAGGCTCTCTTCACGGGGCAATCCAAGATGGCAGTCTAGAGGGAGACTGCACCCCCAGTTGCTCCAGAACCCAGGAGTTAAGAAGGGGAGGCATTGAGAGACTCGGACTGAAATAGAGCCATGTGTGAGTCTGCCCACTGGGTAAAGCTCGGCCCGGGTGGCAGGCCCAGATAGAGGTGGCTTATCGGAGCCAGGCAGGGCAGCTAGAGTCTTCCACAGGCAGCCCTGCGCACTCCGGCGGTGGGCCCCGCCCACACAGCCAGCTTATTCAGGTTCCAGGAGCGGGCCCACTAGTGAGAGCCTTTCTGACAAGAACAAGCTCCAAGTCCTGGAGCCAGCACAGCACAGCGTACTCTGGCACACAAGCAGCTTCAGGGACCAGGATAGGGCAGTCAGAGACCTCCCCAAGTAGCCTGGACCCCTGTGGTGGGAGGTGCCTTTCAAGGCTAACTTCTCAGACCAGACCGCCCAGTGAGAGGTTTTCTACATAGAACCAGCCACAAGCCCCCGAACCAACGGAGAGCTTCAATATGCAATCAGCCTCTGGGATCAGGGCAGGGCAGCCAGAGACCTCTTCAGGGGCTCTGCCCACTCTGGCCGCAGGCTCTCTACACGGGGCGATCCAAGATGGCGACCTAGAGAGTGACTGCACCCCCCAGTCGCTCCAGAACCCAGGAGTTAAGAAGGGGAGGCATTGAGAGACTCGGACTGAAATAGAGCCATGGGTGAGTCTGCCCACTGGGTAAAGCTCGGCCCAGGTGGCAGGCCCAGATAGAGGTGGCTTATCAGAGCCGGGCAGGGCAGCTAGAGTCTTCCCAAGGTAGCCTTCCACACTCCGGCAGTGGGCTCCTCCCACACGGCCAGCTGCACGGTGCAGGCCCACAGTGAGAGCCTTTCCACACAGAGCCAGTTCCAAACTGTGGAACCAGTAGAGGGCTAGGGGCAGTTTTCTTCGGATGCGCTGCATTATCAGATTCCTCCAAGACATCAGGCTACTGAAGGCTGGGAGGTGATACACTGGAAATCTACCGGGACACTATAAGCCAATAGTGGAAAACTGCAATATTTCAGGGTCCCACTGACAGCTGACCAATATGAGAAAACAAGGGAATAAAATGTCCCAAACAAACCTAGATACTACATCAATAAAACCCAATGACAGCACAGCAGAAGAAATGTCAGAAAGGGAGTTCAGAATGTACGTAATTAAAACGATCAGGCAAGCTAATGAGGAGATGAAAGAGCAAATGCAGGCATTGAAGGAGGAGATGAAAGAGCAAATGCAGGCATTAAATGATCGCACCAATCAACAGTTAAAAGACCAAATACGGGAAGCAAGAGATCATTTCAATAAAGAGTTAGAGATACTGAAAAAAAAAAACAAACTGAAATCCTTGAAATGAAGGAAACAATAAACCAAGTTAAAAACTCCATAGAAAGCATAACCAATAGGATAGAATACCTGGAAGACAGAACCTCAGACATTGAAGACTAATTATTTAATCTTGAAAGCAAAGTTGGCCAAACAGAAAAGATGGTAAGAAATCATGAACAGAATCTACAAGAATTATGGGATATCATGAAAAGGCCAAATTTAAGAATTATTGGGATTGAGGAAGGCTTAGAGAAACAAACCAAAGGAATGAACAATCTATTCAATGAAATAATAACAGAAAATTTCCCAAATCTGAAGAATGAAATGGAAAACCAAGTACAAGAGGCTTATAGAACTCCAAATATACAAAATTACAACAGACCCACACCAAGGCACATTATTATGAAAATACCTAACATACAAAATAAAGACAGAATTTTAAAGGCCGCAAGAGAAAAGAATCAAATTACATTCAGAGGAAATCAATAAGAATATCAGCAGATTTTTCAATCCAGACCCTAAAAGCTAGAAGGGCCTGGAACAACATTTACCAAATCCTGAAAGAAAACGGATGCCAACCAAGAATCTTATACCCAGCAAAACTTACCTTCAAATTTGACTGATGAAATAAGATCCTTCCATGATAAACAAAAGCTAAAGGAATTTACAAAAAGAAAGCCAGCATTACAGAACATTCTCAGCAAAATATTCCATGAGGAAGAGATGAAAAACAACGATGCAAATCAGCAACAGGAGGTGCTAGCCTAAAGGAATAGCCAAATAAAGGAGAAACCAAATCATGTCAAAAACAAATATGAGTCAATTGACTGGGAATACAAATTATATCACAATAATAACCCTGAATGTTAATGGCCTGAATTCATCAATCAAAAGACACAGACTGGCAGATTGGATTAAAAAGAAAAATCCAACATTATGCTGCCTGCAAGAGACTCATCTCATAGAAAGAGACACCCATAGACTAAAGGTGAAAGGATGGGGAAAAACATACCATGCACATGGACACAGCAAAAAAGCTGGAGTATCCATCCTCATTTCAGATAATGTGGACTTCAAACCAAAACTAGTCAGAAGGGATAAAGAAGGACATTACATGCTGCTTAAGGGAAGCATAAATCAGCAAGACATAACAATCATAAATATCTATGCCCCAAACATTGGCTCATCCACGTACGTCATACAAATCCTTCTCAATTACAGAAATCAAATAGACCACAACACAATAATACTAGGCGATTTTAACACACCTCTCTCACCACTGGATAGATCGTCCAAACAAAAATTGAATAAAGAAACTATAGATCTCAACAACACAATCAACAATTTAGACTTAACGGACATATATAGAATACACCATCCAAAAAGAACAAATACACTTTCTTCTCAGCAGCACATGGATCCTTCTCTAAAATAGACCATATTTTATGCCACAAAGCTACTGTTAGCAAATACAAGAAGATAGAGATACTACCTTGTACTCTATCAGATCATAATGGATTGAAATTAGAAATAAATGACAGAATAAAAAACAGAAACTTCTCCAATACCTGGAGATTAAATAATACACTATTATATGATGAATGGATAACAGAAGACATCAGGAGGGAAATAAAAAAATTCTTAGAAGTAAACGAGAACAAAGACACATCATATCAAAATCTCTGGGACACTATGAAAGCAGTACTTAGAGGAAGATTTATTTCATGGGACGCATTCAAAAAAAGAAGCAGAAATCAACAAATAAACAACTTAACACTACAGCTCAAAGCGCTAGAAAAAGAAGAGCAGACCAATACCAAAAGTAGTAGAAGACAGAAAATAGTTAAAATCAGAGCCAAAATCAACGAAATTGAAACAAAAGAAACAATTGGAAAAATTAACAAAATAAATAGTTGGTTCTTTGAAAAAATAAATAAAATTAAAAAACCCTTAGTCACACTAACAAAGAGAAAGAGGGAGAAAACTCAAATTACTAAAATTCGGAATGAACAAGGAAACATCACAACAGACACGAGTGAAATACAAAACATAATTAGAAGCTATTTTGAAAATCTATACTCCAACAAAACAGAAAACCTCGAAGACATCAAAAAATTTCTAGAACGAGGAGGACATACACAACTTAAATAAACCAATTTCAAGCAATGAAATAGAAGAGGTCATCAAAAGCCTACCAACATAGAAAAGTCCAGGACCAGATGGGTTCTCAGCCGAGTTCTACAAAACCTTTAAAGAAGAGCTCATTCCAATACTCCTCAATCTATTCCATGAAATAGAAGAGGAGGGAACCCTCCCAAACTCATTCTATGAAGCCAATATCACCCTGATACCTAAACCAGACAGAGACACATCGAGGAAAGAAAATTTCAGACCAATATCCTTAATGAACATCAACGCAAAAATTCTCAACAAAATTTTAGCAAATCGCATACAAATATATATTAAAAAGATAGTGCACCACGATCAAGTGGGTTTTATCCCAGGGATGCAAGGTTGGTTCAACATTTGGAAATCAATAAATGTCATTCACCATATCAACAGACTTAAAGTTAAGAATCACATGATTATTTCAATAGATGCAGAAAAAGCATTCGATAAAATACAGCATCCCTTCATGCTCAAAACACTAGAAAAAATTGGGGTAGTGGGAAAATTCCTTAACATTATAAAGGCCATCTACGCTAAGCCCATGGCTAATATCATTCTAAATGGTGAAAAACTGAAAGCATTCCCCCTAAAAACTGGAACAAGGCAGGGATGCCCTCTTTCACCACTTCTATTCAACATGGTCCTTGAGACTCTAGCCAGAGCAATTAGACAAACCAAAGAAATTAAAGGGATACAAATAGGAAAAGAAGGACTCAAACTATCCCTGTTCGCTGATGACATGATTATATATTTAGAGGACCCTGGAAATTCCACCAGAAAACTTTTAGAACTCATAAGTTAATTCAGTAAAGTAGCAGGTTACAAGATCAATGCTCATAAATCCAATGCATTTTGTACATAAGTGATGAATCTTCAGAAAGAGAAATTAGGAAAACTACCCCATTCACAATAGCATCGAAAAAAATAAAATACTTGGGAATCAATCTCACAAAAGTGGTGAAAGACCTCTACAATGAAAACTACAGAACACTAAAGAAAGAAATTAAAGAAAACCTTAGAAGATGGAAAGATCTCCCATGTTCCTGGATGGGCAGAATTAATATTGTCAAAATGGCCGTACTACCTAAAGTGCTATACAGATTCAATGCAATTCCAATTAAAATCCCAATGATGTACCTTGCAGAAATAGAGCAAGCAATTATTAAATTCATCTGGAAGAATAAAAAACCTAGAATAGCTAAAGCAATCCTCAGTAGCAAGAGCGAAGCAGGGGGTATCGCAATACCAGATCTTCAACTCTACTACAAAGCAATAGTAACAAAAACGGCATGGTATTGGTACCAAAATAGACAGGTAGATCAATGGTACAGAATAGAGGACATGGACACAAACCCAAATAAATACAATTTTCTCATACTAGACAAAGGTTCCAAAAATATGCAATGGAGAAAGATAGCCTCTTCAACAAATGGTGCTGGGAAAACTGGAAAACCATATGCAATAGAATGAAATTAAACCCCTATCTCTCACCCTACACAAAACTCAACTCAAAATGGATCAAGGACCTTGGAATCAGACCAGAGACCCTGCATCTTATAGAAGAAAAAGTAGGTCCAAATCTTCAACTTGTTGGCTTAGGATCAGACTTCCTTAACAGGACTCTCATAGCACAAGAAATAAAAGCAAGAATCAACAACTGGGATAGATTCAAACTAAAAAGCTTTCTCTCAGCAAAGGAAACTATCAGAAATGTGAAGAGAGCGCCTACAGAGTGGGAGAATATCTTTGCCAACCATACCTCAGATAGAGTGCTAATTTCCAGAATCTATAAAGAACTCAAAAAACTCTACATGAAGAATACAAATAATCCAATCAACAAATGGGCTAAGGAAATGAACAGACACTTCACAGAAGAAGATGTACAAGTAATCAACAGATATATGAAAAAATGTTCAACATCCCTAGTAATAAGGGAAATGCAAATCAAAACTACCCTAAGATTTCATCTCACCCCAATTAGAATGGCGATTATCAAGAATACAAGCAACAATAGGTGTTGGCGAGGATGTGGTGAAAAAGGAACACTCTTACATTGCTGGTGGGGTTGCAAATTAGTGCAGCCACTCTGGAAAGCAGTGTGGAGATTCCTCAGAAATGTTGGAATGGAAACACCATTTGACCCAGCTATCCCACTCCTTGGCCTATACCCAAAGGACTTAAAATCAGCATACTACAGAGACACAGCCACATCAGTGTTTATTGCTGCTCAATTCACCATAGCTAGATTGTGGAACCAACCTAGATGCCCTTCAGTTGATGAATGGATAAAAAAAAAAATATATATATATATATATATAATGGAATATTACTCCGCAATGAAGAATGATAAAATTATGGCATTTGTAGGCAAATGGTCGAAATTGGAGAATATCATGCTAAGTGAGATAAGCCAATCTCAAAAAACTGAAGGATGAATGATCTCGCTGATAAGCGGATGAGAACATATAATGGGGGGTGGGAGGGGTTAGCATTAGGTTTAGGGTTAGGTTTAGGGTTAGGGATAAGGAGAGTGGTAAGAATGAAGGAATGAAGGACTGTATAGAGGGAAAAGAGGGGTGGGAGTGGTGGGGGAGAAGGGAAAAAAAATAAACATCATTGCCCTATGTAAATGTCTGATTACACAAATGGTATGCCTTGACTCTATGTACAAATAGAGAAACAACATGTATCCCATTTGTATACATTAAAAAAAAGAAAATATTTACATAAATATTTAGTATTCATATATTTATATAATTTAAATATAGCTTTCTTTTGGGGAAATATTAAGAGACAACTAAAAATAAAAATTATCCTTTAAAAAAAAATAATAATAATCTAGAGAATTAGCTCAGTGGTAGAGTGCTCCTGTATTCAATATCCAATTCCACAGAAAAAAGAAAGGAAAGAAAATGAGAGAAAAGAAAAAAGTAAAGAATCCAGTTTTAGTGGTGCACACCTATAATCCCAGTGACTGAAGAGGTTAAGGCAGGAGAATCACAAGTTCAAGGCCAGTCAGCAATTTATTGAGGCCCTAAGAAATTTAGTGAGACCCTGTCTCAAAATGAAATATAAAATGTAAAAATAAAAATAAAATATAAAATTAAATATAAAAAGTTCAGTGAGGGGCTGGGGAGATAGCTCAGTAGGTAGAGTGCTTGCCTTGCAAACCCAAGGCCCTGGGTTCAATCCCCAGCACCGCAAAAAGAAAATAACAAATAAATAAAAAGTGCAGTGAAAATCATCCCTGGTTTAATGCCCAGTACTGAAAAATACAAACTCTATATTATGTATAATTATAATAAACCAACAAAATATCGACAAAAAAAGGAAAGAAAATAAATGAGCAACTAAGATGGATTTTCAAAGGCAATAAAGCTTTTTTTTCCATTAGTACTCTGGCCATGTTTGCTGCTGCAGTTGATTGGGGGTCCTTCCATACCTAAGGGAGGAAGATGGTGCTGCAGAGAGGAACAAGTCTCTGGAGGTCATCAACTCTAGGCACCAGCCTGTAATGCAAGCTAAAATGAATGTGCTGAGGTACAATCAGACACTGAAGATGACCAGACTGGGAAAAGTGAAATAAACTGATCACCTCACCAACCACTGTCCAGGTCTGAGGAAACCTGAAATATGCCATGTTGGACAGAATTGTGGTCCTCACCACAGTGGAAATAACAGAATTGGGCACAGCATGTGGGAAACACTACAGAGCATGCATGCTGTCTGTTGTTGATTAAGATGATTCTGATATGATTAGAAGCAAGCCTCAACTCTCAGGGATTCTTCAGATTCAGGGAAAAGGCCAGCTATAGAAGAACTTAGAGACCAGTAAGATATGGAGTTTCAGCTTTTAATTCCTTTTTTTTATGGCACTGGGGATTGAATTTCATTCCTAGTAGTCAAGCACTCTACCACGGAGCTTCATCTCCAGCACTCTACACCTTCTTTCTCACACACACACAAATGAAAAGAGAAAAAAAAAAAACTTGAGATACAGTCTTGCTAAATTGTCCAGGAGAGCCTTGAACCTGCAATCTCCCTGCCTCAGCAACCTGAGTAGTTGCAATTATTGGCATGTGCTGCTACATCCAGTGGCTGAGAGGTTTAAGTTGGGAACATGGGGAAAAAATGAAATATCTGGAGCATTTAAGTCAAATACAGTAGGAACTGAGAAGAACTGAAAGTTTGGCAAGAACTCATAAAATGTGAGAAAGAGTAGAATCCAGTATGATTTTCAGGTAGGCAGCAGAACCAGGCAGTTTACAGAGTTAAAAAATAGCTCAGAAACCAGCCAAAGTAGAATCTGCTAGCCTGCAAATGTTAGTTTTATAGTGAAACATGATCTATCTTTCTACAGCCATGACAAATAATTTTCACAATATGCCAGTAGTCCATTAATGTGCCTTATGAAACACTCAGACTCTTAATTCCTGACTAGTATTTAAGATATACGGCTGCAAGATAAACACATACAATTTTCTTATTGGTACTAGGGATTGAACTCAGGGGCACTTTATCACTGAACTACATTCCCAGTCCTCCCACATGCCTTTTTTGAAAACTTTGACACAGGGTCTTACTAAGTTGCTTAAGGACTCACTAAAATGCTGAGGCTGGCCTCAAACTTGCATTCCTTGGCCTTAACATCCCAAGTCTCTGGAATTGCAAGTGAGTGCCCCGTCTTGAGCTAGACAGATGTCTATTTATAAGCAATGCATTGATGATTTTTAATTTTTTACTGTTAATGTTATTAGTCTGAAAGGATCTTGAATCTTATTTTGATTTTTTTTCTTGTATTCTAATTCTCTTTAGTGACAAAACTTAAGACTCCTGACCCTAAGCACAGTTTTTAGTTGGTGTCCTCATAAAGTTTTTACCAAGATTGTGACTAAACATAAAGTAGTGAGAGAGAAGGAACATTCCTGTGCATCTGTGTTTCAGTTTAATGATCCCCTTGGTATTTGGCTTCTTGTTTGAATATCCACCAGAGATTTCATGGTTTTATTCTTGGAAAATAAACAATTACCTGTCCTCTTGCAGATACACTGAGTCACTGGAAAAGTTCTGGGTCATGAATTGTGGTCAGAAGCATGCATGCCTTGTCTAGGCAAGTTCACTTATGTGATAGCAAAAGAAAATGCAAGAGAATGGGAATGGGGGCATGTGCCTGTAATCCTAGTTATATGGGAGGTTGAGACAGAGGATCACAAGTTTGAGGACAGTCTCAGCAACTCAGCAAGAATTTGTCTCAAAATAAAATTTAAAAAGGGAAGTAATTCAATGTCACAGAGCCTGATTGGCAGGTGTGAGGCCCTGAGTTTAACAGACAGGATTGGAATGGGGGTTATTTGGGCTCTCACATATGATCAAATCATGGAAGAGGCTCTGTTGGTCAGGAGTCAGACGTTGTGAAATGTCCACTAACCCAGGTGATGAGAATCCTTCACTTCTGGAGATTCTGTGGATTCCATTTTTATTAGGGTATAAATAAATGCTTTAAAAGTCAGAAACCCAAGATCTGAAGGTCCTGTATTCCTAGGTGAACTAAGCATCTCTCCCCCATGAGGTTTTCTCTCATGCTTGGAGATAGCACATATTCCCGAGCGCTTCTCACATACTTGGAGAAAGAGGGCACATCTTCCAGCCATTTGTCAGAAAGATGTCTTGGTACTCAATGCATCCATAATCTTCTCTTACATTTCTAGCTGAGGAAGGAATAGGGGGCCACTACTATAAAGGTTTACTTTCTTCCATGTCAAAAACTGAAAATTCTCCCAGGTGATAAATCACACAACTTGGTTACCTGCTACTGTGGTTGGATCTGGATTGTCCCCAAAGCTTTTGTTTTGAAGACTTGGTCCTGAATGCAGCAGGGTACAGAGCTGGTGTCTTCAGTAGGTGAATGAATCACTAGGGGTCTGACCTCATAATGAATTAATCCCCTGGTGAATTTACAACTTCATGGGCTATTATAGGGGGTGGATTCTTCAGAGGTGGGGCCTAACTGGAATAAATTGAACATTTAGGGTATGCCCTTTAAAGCTATATTGGGCACCTGGCTTCTCTGCTTTTGGTCACCATGAAATGAGCAGTTTTGCTCTGCTCTGTGCTCACTGCCATGTTCTGCTTTGCCATGGGCCCAGTGAAATGGGACCAAGCATGACAATGTTTCTGAAACCAGAAGTCAAAATAAATCTGTCTCCTTTAAGTAGATTTACCTCAGTTATTTTTTCACATCAGTGGAAAGCTGACTAACACACCTGCTAAAATGGATTAATGGAAAGGTAAAAGGTATGGAACAGAAACCTAAATTAAAACTTCGGAGGTATATCTCACCTTTCCAGAAAGTCTGGTGCTAGACAACCTCTGTGAATATCCACTTGAAAGGATACAGAATTTAAAATACACTGATTTATCTTCTATTTTTTGCTAAGAGGAATGGTGTTATTTAGCCTAAGTTTTTGTTTTAGGATTTTTCATCTGAAAGTCTCTGTCCTAGCTTAATAATAAATTTGTTGTCATAACTCCTATTTTTATTATTATTTTAGCAAACTATTCAATTTAATGGAATTTAAAAAATGACACATTATTTGAAGATCAGTTGATCCCAATTCTTCATGACCATTGTGCTTATCAATGCCTTCAGAACAGGAGGAATATATAGTGAGAGTTTTCACTTCAGTGCCTGGTCTTATTACTGTGGATCAAAACCTGACTAAGAAAGATGGGTGTGTTGACCAAGGAATTTATTACCTTTAATTCAGAATTCAAACATGAGTTTAAAAAAGGAACATGGAGCTCTGTCTCCTTGCTGCCTACTACATCCACTCTAATCACTATCCTAGACTTGCCAGTTTACTTTTATAGACTTTGTTTCTATTATTCTTTTTATATTATAAGTTTTGGCTAAGTAAGATTAAACTCTGTTTTTGAAAATACACCACAAATTGTCTGTCAGCATTACTCTTTGCTATCTGTGTCTCTAAAATGATCATTCTTATCATATCTGAAATAGATGTTGGCAAGGTGTAGGGAAAAAGGTACACTCATACATTGCTGGTGGGTTTACAAATTGGTGCAGCCACTCTGGAAATCAGTATGGAGATTCATTTGACCCAGCTATCCCACTCCTTGGCCTATACCCATAGGACTTAAAATTAGCATACTACAGCGAGGCAACCACATCAATGTTTATAGCAACTTAATTCACAGTAGATTGTGGAACCAACCTAAATGCCCTTCCATAAATAAATGGATAAACAAACTGTGGTACATATTCACAATGAAATATTATTCAGTCATAAAGAAGAATAAAATTATGACATTTGCAGGTAAATGAATCAAGTTGGAAAATATTATGTTAAGTGAAATAAGCCAATTCCAAAAGCCAAAGGCCAAATTATTTCTCTGATAAGTGGTTGATGATACTTTATGGGAGCATGGGGAGGTAAGGGATGAAGGGAAGAAGGATGAATTGTTTAGATGAAAATGAGGGATGGGCAGGGAACTGGGGAAGAAAAGAAAATAGAATGAGAAAACATCATTACCCTATGTACATGTATGAATACACAAAAGGTATGAGTATACTTCGTGTGCAACTAGAGGAATGATAGTTGTATTCTTTTTGTGTACAATGAATCAAAATAAGAAAAAAAATTATATACCTGAAAAAAATTTTAGTTGAAATTCTTGCTGTTGACTTATTTCAGTTTCTCTATAAGAATCTTGCATTGTGTATGTGCTGTCTTTTATCCTACAGTTAAAAAAGTAGTTGTCAATTGACCTCTATTTTATATATTTACATGTGGTGCTGAGATTTGAACCCAGTGCCTCACACATGCTAGGCAAGTGCTCTACAATGAGGTATAACCACAGACAATATCCTATAATTTTTATTGTTGTTTCTTTACCTAACATTTTGAACCAGTATTTAATTACAGCTAGGCATTGGTGAAATAAAATTGGAATGTCCTTCACTGTTCTACCTTCAATGAGTTCAGTGGTTCCAGGCAACTCTCAGCTTCTGCAAACCTGTCCTGATCAAGAAACAGGTGGAGGGATGTGTTCTCAAAGGACCCTTTCAGCTCTTCTAGCTCACACATTTGACTTTCAGGAATTGTCAGTTCCCTGAACCAGTTTCTTTTATTTTAGTAAAGAATTAACTTATGGTGGAGTACCAGTTGTATCTGTTTGTGGATTTTGGAACCAGTTCCATTACTTTACAGTTACAGTTTACTAGAGTTGTTGAATTCTTTTACCATAAAAGACTGTGTCTCTACACAACAGAAAGAAGTTTGATTCCAATTGAAAAATCTAAATTTCTGAGTCTAATTTCAGTATTTGATAATTCAAGAAACATTTTTCATAAAGTTCAACTTATAGTCTTTTCATAAAACCTGCCATTTAATGCCTGGTTTGGATCAGCAATTTAGTCATATTTCAAGTTGGTTTCTCTTAATTTGTAGTTAAGGGTTACAGTTAACCTAATCTTAAATCAACACTTTCTAGTTTATCTACTTTGGAAAATTCCTGCTTCATGTAAAGGTTTGGTGCCATGGGAATGGTGCCTACTGATTTTTTTTTCTTTGCAGAACACAAAATATTTTTCATAATCAAGGTTCTAAAGTATACTACACAAATTAATTTCTTTGTTGTATCTGCAGATAGTTCTACAGTGATGTGATTCCTGAAGAATTTTTGCCAGATTTTCTTCCATTGTTACCATCAATTTAGTAAAATATAAAGCAGTTTATTATGTCTCAGTTTCCACAAGCAATGCCTTCATTACCTTATTCTATATTAGTATTACAGTACATTTTTTGATCCATCAAAAATTGTGACTGTCCTCACAAAGGTGCTAAAATATTGTTTCTTTGTTGTTTGAGCACTCCAGTGAGCTTTCAAACTATTAGATTTTTAAATGTTAATTGTGATTCCAGATATTTAGAGCAACCCAATTCCTATTCATACAGTAAATAAATCAAATTGGTGTGATTTTTCTGTAGAAGAAAATCAGGACTAAACTTGTGACATAAAATATGCTCACCTAGAAAGTATAGAAGTCTGAATGCTAGGGACTTGTGACTTTCCATTTCAGATTTCTGTTAGGAAGGAAAAAAGACATGAACATCTAAGTGGCTTCAATATTTAAAATTGCTCTTTAGAATATTTTCTTTTATGAATGCTTTTGGTCTAAGTATGACTTAGTTTACTCTTATAAAAATGTTACTTGGACATCACATTTACTTAATTTCAATTGACAAGAGATTCTAAGACATTCTTATACAATTGAAAGCTAAAAGGAAAAAGTGATACGAATATGTTTTCATAGTTTGCCAACTTGTGAAAAATAATAAAATTTTACTACAGAGTTTTTTGATACTAATTATTTTTCTTTCAAATATTTTCTCTTAATAATAAAAATATATAAATCATTTACATAAAACTAAAGGTAAAGGGAGGCACAGCTGGTTATATTGTGTATACAAACACAGTTCAGCATATGCAGAATTTAAGAGAAAAAAGGTTCACATCCTTATTATTTACAATAAAAATATTAAGAAAGTTTCTTCACTGTCAACAGTGTTCAGCCCTTAAGAACAAAGAGCATATAAGAACAAAAAACATTAAAATTCACTTAATGCAACACAAATTTTCATGTATACTTGAAAATATAAAAAATAGTTTTTAAAATACTAACATAAATGTAGACTATCCATGTGATGAAAAGTGCAGACCAAATGGACAGAGGGTTTCACAATGTTCTTCTCATGACACAGTTAAACTAGCCAGGGATACAAATTTGATCAGCTAACGAGTTCTTAATTGAAGTCAGATTTCATCAGATTTTCTGAGAGCTCTAAGAAAGCAGTACTAGAGAAGCAGCTCTGTCCAGATTGGGAATTGGCACTGGCATGTGAATGTTAAGTAGTGTGAGGAACTGCAGGGGACAGACTAATTAAAATAATTATTATAAATCCACTGGGAAAAAATGGGGTTCTTTACATTCAAAAACTGACCACAGTAACTTTGGTGTCTATAAAAAGGATTAGCATTCCTGTGACAGATCAATTGCCAATCCATTTTATACATTAATTTTCAGATGACATTGCAAGATTGCCTATCACAAAAAATAAAAAAGTCCATAAATGTTCTTTATTGTTCTATATGACATACTACTAGAAAAAGTACATAATTTAAATGTTACTAAAGAATGTTCAAACACAGTTTTTAAAAGGTTCTAGGCTATCTAGGAATGCTGATCTGCTTCAAATATTGAGAAAAAAATTAAATCAGTCTCCATAAATCAGAAATTTCTAATACTATATTTTATAATTTCTCATCAGTTTTCCAGAGTACTACAAGGATTTTTCTCAGTAAACTAAAAGTGAGGATTGTTTATCTTGAAGTAATTAGAAGAAGTATCTCTTTTAGAGTTGAAAATATATTTTTAAATATTTTTATTTTTTCTAACATGATAGTAGAATGCATTTAGATCCATTGTGTGTGCACAGTTTAATTTTTTGTTTTAGTTGTTAATGGACCTCTATTTGTTCATATGTCATGATGAGAATCAAATCCAGTGCCCCACACATGCTAGACAAGCCCTCTACAACTGAGCTATAACTCTAATCTCTGAAAAAAATTTTGTTGATAAATAATATCAAATTTATTAGAAATATGACATAAGAAAAAAAATAGTGTAAAGTCAATTTCTACATTGCTACCAACTAAGATTATAAATAGCAGGATAAAAAGATACATGTTTTAGTGACAAGTGTCAAGTCTGAAGCAAATCCATCATTTGTGTACCCAACTGAACAAGCTGAAGTAAAGGCCTCCTGTTAATACCTGACAGTCTGCACCTAGATATCTTATTGCCTATGATACGTGTCAAAATGATTCTCTATACTGTCTCGTAGCATAAATCTTATTTATGCCAAAGTAGGTTTAAATATTAAATTTCAGCACTAAATATCAAACTGCAGAGTCTGGCACTTGTTAGAAGTATAGTATTTGTAGAACAAGTAAATATATTTTTGCACTATTCAAACTATTTCAGTAACTTATTTACATCTGTGCTTTTTTGCTTATCAAGGGCTGTCATTTCATTTGATATCTAGGGGCTAGAAAGTAAGCCTACTTATCTCCCTTTTACAATAAGTGAACAGTTAAAGTTCTGATTACATAAAGGTCATAGCTAATAAGCAGCAACAACTAATGTTAATTTCTGATTGGAATTTATCTGTACTAAATTACCCAAGTTGTTAATTTCTTAACAAAGTGATCAGCTCAGCAATAATATCTGGGAAACAACATAGGGCATGTCTCCTTCTGCCACTCTGAACTTCTGGAGCAACATAAAGAGAACTGACATTGCTCAAAATGAATTTAGAACTTACCCCACACATTTCCCTCTGCATGACACCCATATTCACTTCTAGAACTCTAAAAGAAAGCCCCCTCTCCTATGTTGCCACCTCCCAGTGAAACCAGAATTAAGAACAAACAGGGTCAAATCAAGAAAATGTAGACCAGTTTGGATTCTGAAAATTGGAGACCACTCCTGCAAGATTGGAATGTCAAAGTCTCCAGAGTCCTCTAATTACCAAAATTACTGGACTATACTCCCTTCCAAAAAGTTATAGAAAGGGAGTTGTTAATTAATGTCCCCTGGATGCTTCCAGCCTGTATCACTCTGTTTGGCCCTTCCCCCTGACCATTTGCTTCTCACCTTTTGGCCATTTTACCAGCATCTCCTTGACCTAGCCTAGGAGGAGAGAGATAAAGGGGGAGAAAGGAGAACAAAGGAAACTTTAATCTATAAAATGCAGGGTGCTCTCACTTCTTGGGATATGAGAATACCAACCATGGCCCCCTATTCCCTCCCAGAAGAAGTCTGTGTTACTACCTTTAAATAAAGCCTGTTTTATGTGTTTTCCTTGGCATGCTTCTATAATGTTCAAACTTCAACATTTGAGGAAGAATAACTCATCACTGATAACTGGTAGTATCACCAGCACAAAGCAGCTAGAGACTTCAAAATCCAATTTTCTTCTTCCTTTCAGAGTCTAAAATGTTGGGTATGGAAAATAAAATAAAATAAAAACATAATAGGGAGGCCTGAGAAAAGAGAAAAAAAAAAAAAAAAGAAATCAATATAATGATAGCTTCCCCAGTGCATTCTTTCCCAGTGACAGAAAAATCCCTAGAAAGGAAGTCAAAGCATTGTTCCTTCCCCAAATAAATCCTTTCCCAGTGACAGTACAATGGGACCCTGAAGGGAAAGAGATAAACACTGAATGCTGACCCCAGACCCTTCAATCTTCTCCAAGTGAAAATGTGGCCCAAAACAAAAAAAATTAAAATGACCACAAACCCTATTCCTTTATGCCCAACCTGACTGATGACCCCAGATGCCCTACTATTTTGCCCAGTAAAACTTATCCCAAATTCTTGAGTGCCCAAGCTATCATGCTCATTAAGTCACCTCTCAGCATAACTTATATAAACCAAGTCCCCTCCTTTATTCAATGACTTATTTTCCACTAGGAAAGTGGTTCATCAGAGACATGAAACTCTGTTCCTGTATAAACAGAGTTGCTTGATAAAGTTTGCACCCATCCAGCCTGGTCTTTTTGTGCTAACAGAATCAACTGTGTTTTGTGATTTTTGGTATTGCTATTTCCTTTGTTTCATTGTTGTAGGTCCCCAAGAATCTAACCCAGGGCCTCTGGCATTGTCAAATTTAGTGCATACTCTATTATGCCTTAACTGTTCCCTAACCCCTGACCATCATGTTTTTCTTCAATGGACCTCTATCTCTGGCTGGGGAAAAAGGAATGGAGCAGTTATCCAGAAGGGAAGAAGGATGAGGGATAGGGCTTCTTTCTGGTTCTTTCTTCTTTTGTTGTTGCTGTTACTAGTCAATGAACACAGGGATGCTTTGCCACTGAGCCACATCCCCAGCCCTTTTTATTTTTTAATTTGAGACAAGATGTCACTAAGTTGCATGGGGTCTCATTAAGTTGCTTAGGATGTCCTTGAACTTGAAGATATTTCTATCTTCCTTAGCCTCCCAAGTCCCTGGGATGATAAGCAGGCATGGGCCACCATGCCTTGTCTTGTCTTTTTTTTCCCCTTATATATGTGCTAGAAATAATGAGTGGGGAGACACTACTTTCACCTCTGTTATCTGATCAGTTTCCTGAGCCTTGACCTTGCCCCAGATGATGACTCTGGTGGCTCTGACCTGGCTTTGACAGAGAATCCTAATCTCATTCTGTCATTTAAGCCAGAATCCATTCTTACCCCTTGCCCCAGTCCAGCCCACATCACCAGTAGTTTTCCCTGTACCTGTCACCACCAGAGGTCAAAAATAAAATACTCTTGAGCAGAGGTTGTGGCTCAGTTATAGAGCACTTGCCTCACATGTTTGAGGCACTGGGTTCAATACTCAGCACCTCATATAAATAAATGAATAAAATAAAGGTGCATCAACAAATAAAATTTAAAAAGAAGTATAAAACACTTCTCCCCCAAGACAGTGAAATGATAGTTATGAGGACCTGGGTGAGGTTGAAAGAGAAATAAGCAAAAATGACAACAAAAACAAAATATTTTCCTCTAATTTTTTTGATGGAACCCATGGGTATTGACCACTTAGCCATATCTCCAGTTCCACTTATTTATTTATTTATTTAGACAGGGTCTCAACAAGTTTATGAGGCTAACTGAACTCCTGAGCTTTTGACTCAGACTCCTGTGTTGCTGTGCTACCATGACATCCATGATAAGTATGTGCTGCTGAAGCCAGAATTGGGTACAGGCAGTTAGTGTAGAAATAGGGGATTGGGTCAAATTGAGGAAATGGAGGCCATGAAAGCCATCTACCTCTGGAATTTGGAGACTGCCTCTGGGAGAATGGAATATCAAGGATCTCCAGAGCCCCTTGATCACCAAATTAACCTGCCTTTATCGAGGACTGTAGGCAAGGAGCTACTAATTAATGCCCCCTGGGCCCTTGCTGGCTGAATCACTTTGGCCCTACCCCTGCCCCATCTGCTTCTCACTTTTTACATCTCACCTGCAAAACCAGGCGTAGTCATGTAGGAAGGAAGGAGAGATAAGGGGGGAGAGAACTGGAGAACAAAAGAAACTTCAGCTTATAAAAGATGTAGGGCATGCTCACTTCTTGGGATTCTAGAACATCAGTCATGGCCCCCTTCTTTCCCTCAGGAGAAGTCTGTATTATTACTACTTTTAAATAAAACTTGATTAATAAGCTTGCCTTTGTGTGCTTCTCTAGTGTTCAAACTTCAACATTAGAGGAATCAGAACTTGTCACTGGTAAACAGCGGTATCAGTGCTCCTCCTGGTTGCACATATATCAAATATTTAAAATGATGCTTTCATTAGTAAACATCAAGCTTCAATAGACCATATGTAACATCAACCTAGCCTTAGTATTTTACTAGGCAATCTACAGCAAATGCTTAATATATACACATTGGGTGTATATGAGATTCAAGGAAATGATTCATTGATTTTAGGCAGTTTATTCTTCTTAAACATAATGCAACTGTATAAGTGAAGCAGAATTTGTGCTGCTACTCTGAGTAAAGTTGAAAAAAATTAAAAACCACAAACAAGTTAATTTTGAGATCTTGAATTAAGGTAACACAAATCTGGTGCATGCTAGATGATAGATGTGCACAGAACACACATGCACCTCTTTAAATCAATTAATTCTAAAATCTAAGTCAAATGGTAAATACATTATAGATGAAGACATGCACAATGTGGATGAAAAATTAATCTTCCCCAAAGATGTGGCTTCCTGAGTTGAGATATTTCAGTGTTGTGAGAAGAGAAAAATAATCATAGATGTGAATGTCAGAAATGGTGGTACCATATGGTGAGTATTTTTGTTGTCATTTGTTTAGGATATTTTTGTTGACAGTGTGGGATTGGGGCAGAAAACAATGGCATTCCAGTTTTCTGGGAAAATGCAATACTACTGAATTACACCCCCAAACCTTTGTGATGTATGTTTTCTGGGGTTGCAGCTCAGCAGTAGAACACTTACCTGGCATGTGCAAGGCACTGGGTTTGATTCTCACCTTCACAATAAAAATAAATAAAATAAAATTATCATTTCCACCTACAACTAGAAAAAGAAAAAAGTTCAGAAGGGGTGATGTAGCTCACTGGTAGAACTTCTATGTATATGTGAGGAACTGGGTTCGATCCTCAGTACCACATAAAAATCAATTTAAAAAATATAAAGAAATATAACATTAAAAGATTTTTAAAAAATTAAGCAGATGACATTTGGTATTAAAGGAAGGAGAGCCATAAACTGAGATGCCTTTTGTAGCTCAAGGAGTCTTGGTGCATGCCTTCTTAAAATATGTCCACATTATTAATTATCTGAAGCTGCAATCAGTGGAGCAATTGTAAATTTAAAAAGAGCTATTGGGGCTAGAGGTATAGCTCAGTGGCAGAGCACTTCCCTAAAATATCCCAAGCCCTGGGTTGAATCCTTAGTACTGGAATGAGGAGGGAGGATCCAGAGAGGCAGGGAGACAGTGGGAGAATAAAGAAATAGAGCCATTTGTTGTGCCCCCTTTTTTCCCAGTTTCTATCAATACTCTTATTTTGAAGGAATGTATCTAGGTAGTTTACACCTGAAATATTCTAAGAGCCTGATCTCATATCTGTTTCTGGTCATGCAGGCCAAGTTTTTCCAGTGTTCCATGAAACCGGTCTTGATTTCATGAGTTTCCTGGTGATGGAAGCCTAAATGTGTTTGATTATACTAATGCTCGGCATAAATTTCCTCTAGCTGTGAGATTTTTTTTTTTTTATCATAGAGTTATCTCTGTGAATGCATGGAAGAGAAGCTTAGATCTACCTTTAAAGAAGATATTTGGAAGATTTGAGGACATATGGGTTTCAGGCAGAACAGAACATGGATGAAAGTCACCACATTCCTAAGGGCCATTGTTGGCAGAACCAAGGATCATTGCAATACATTTATTGTGTTTTTCAACTTTTTATCATTGTGACCAATATGCATGAAAGAACAATTTAAAGGAGGAAGAATTTATTTGGGCTAGTGGATTCAGAAGTTAAATTCATGATTGGCTCACTTCATTCATTTTTTCCTAAGAGAAGAGTGAGCAGGCAGAGCCAGGAAAAAATATAACCACCAAAGTATGCCCCCCCCCCCAGTGACACACTGTCATCAGTCAGGTTCCATCTGTCTATCTTTACCACTCAGTATAGTAGTCCTTTCAAATTATTAATCCTTCAATTGCATTAATACATTGATAAGGTTGCAGCTTTTATAATCTAATAATTTTACCCCTGAGAATTTATGCCTTAACACATAATCATTTTGGGAAAAACTTAAGTCTGAACCATAATATCACTCCTATAGCCACCAAATGCTAATTTTTACCATAACAAAGTAAAATGTGTTCAGTACTTCTTCAAGAGTAATCACTATCTTTGATGTTCTAATATTGTCCCAAAGTGCAATATAGTGTCTACTCTGAGATTCAAGATAAATTCTGGCCTGCAAGATACTGTAAATATCAAAAGCAATCTATCTACATGCAATGTATAATGGCAGAGTAGACAATCCCTTTTCAAAAGGGAGGAATATGGACATAGAAATAAGGAGTGCAACAAAAAGTCCTAAACCCAGTTGGAAAAAGATTAGGTCTTATAGGACTATATTCAACATCTGGAGCACACTGGCAGTAAAATGTGCTCTCCAAAGGATTTGGGTAGCCCAACTCCTATTTTCTTACTAGTTGTGACCCACATGACCTCATCCTTAGGCTGCTTTTATCTGAATTCAGTAGTTTTCCTTGGCAGACATTCAAATTTACCAGTATCTCTTAATCTGATAGATTTCCACTATACCTTTGACTTTCCTCTCCCAGGTTCATGCATCACCTTCTCAGGGCTTCCTTCAGTAATTCTACCCATGTTGCATTTTGCTTAATCTCCTAAGCTTCATTTGAACCCCATATGACCCATTAATTTCAGCATCCACTTTTACTTCAGAACCAAAACCATATTGGTGAGACTAAATTTTGTCACCGGCTTGAGCTGTAGGTTGACTTCTATGGACCACATCTACAGTGACCTCTGTGTGCCTGATTATGGTAAAATAGATCCTGGGGAAACAATTATCAAGGAATTCTTATGCAAGTAGTGTGAACCTATGTGTCTGTCAAAGAGGTTTGCACTTTAGTCTTCAATATGTGTGATCTCACTTATCCCTGAGATATCTTCAAGGCATGTTCTTAAGTTATCTTTGAAATATATGTGATTTCTCTTTGACGTCTCAATCTTTTCAAAGAAAAAAATAACTTAACTAGCCCAATTTTACATAGATTATTCTGGCCAAACTGAAAGTTTTAAAAATCTTCTACTCTCTGCTTTTTAATATCTCATAAACCTGGCTAAAAGCTTCCAGAAATACCCACTCCACTACCTGAGTCCTGTGCACTCATTTTCAGAAAGTTATCCCAAGTGGCCTCTAGTCCAATTTCCAGTAATGACTGTATTTCCACTGAACCCTCATTAGCACAGTCTTCACTGTTCACATTGCTATTAAAATTCTGGTCTAATAAACTTCCAACACAATTTCCAAATAAGATTGCTTATAACATTTTATGAATTCTCTGATCGGTGTTTCCAAAATCTTCCCATAAACCAGTTCCTAAATTTCCTGAACCACATGGTCAGTATAGTTATATCAATAACCCCACTGATTGATAAAAATTATCTGGAGTAGTTATCTTTTAACTGCTGTAACTAAAGTACCTAATGAGAAAACTTATAAAAGTTTGTTTGGACTCATGGTTTTAGAAGCTGAGTCCATGGTCTGCCATCTATATTGTTTTAGGCTTGAGCTGTTGTGAAACATGATATTTAGGCACTGCAGAAGAAAGCTGTTTACCTCATGGTACTTAGGAAGCACAGAGCAGGAGGATCCAGGTACAAAAAACTTAATACCCACATCATTACCTTAGTCACCTACTTTCTCCTGCCACAGTGCATCTGCCAGCAGTTTTCATGAAGCATAGTAGTATTTTTAAATTATTAATCCATCAAATGGGTTAATCCATTAATTAAATTACAATGCTCATAATTTAATTTTACACTTGACCAGTCCTGATTCAGCACAAGAAATATGGGGACCACCTCATTTCCAAACCATAACAACTCCCCTTTCCAAACTAAGAAAAAAATTTATTGGGTTAAGCCATGAAGGCAGGGGAAACCAGAAATGTCTTGCTCTAATGGGACTGCTATGTGAAGCTGGGTAATTCAGAATAAAATTTATTACTACATTGAACTTGAACAACCTGAAAACCTAGTTGTCATAGAAAGCATGAGGCTATTCTTGTAAGATCTTTGTAGAAATTACATTACTATAAACAACTGCTTTCAATGCAGGTAATCCTCATCTCATCCAAGAGGAAGGAACTGAAATGAAAATACTTAAAGCCCTATACCTAAGTTGGTTACATAGAAAGACTGTCTTATGCCACTTGATTGCTAGGGCTTGAGGTAATACACAAACTCTTTGGGGCCATAATTATTGTTATACATAAACTGGCTGAGATTTTATTTATATCTCCAGATGCACACTTACTTGTATTTTTAGCATAACCTGAAATAAATTCTCTAAGTATTGTCATTACACAATATTAAAGATGTCCCTTCCAGAAACATTGTACCTTAATTGCTTCCATGAATGTATCCCATTAAAGAAAGATATTGCTGCAGTGCTTGAAAATGACAGATAAATTCACCCCAGTAATTCTGTTTTCAAAACCTCACAAAAATTCTGAGCAATATTTTAATCACCAAGAAACTATTAATTAAGAAATTTTAAAACTCCTTCTGAGATTAAAAGAAGAAACAAGAGTAGCTGAAGGTGATAATAGAACACTGGAAAGCTTGTATGATGTAGCATACACAAGTCCACCATGGTTTCTGATAAATAATGAGGATCTTAACATGCACAGTCATTTGTGTGTCCTTGCATAGAATTGCACATTATTTACCCTAGTCCCTCTCAGGTTCCTTGGGTTAACAAATAAGTCTGGGAAGTTTTTATTTGCCTGACAGAGCAAATAAAATCTGACACTGTATGTGTTTCTGGTCTTACACACCAACTCTTTCCAGTGTGTAACACAATTATTTTTGACATCATAATGGAATTTCCTTAGGTGAAGTCCCAGTATGGTAGGGGTTGCCAGCTCTTGTCAAGTCATGAGCATTCTGAAACTTGTGTGTCTTAATCTGTGTGAATGCCTGTGAGAGAAACGAGAGCAAGGCCAGTGAGGAGATGGGATTTGGAACTGTGAAGGTTACCTGATTTGTCAAAAGAATGGACCAGATATGAAATGCTACACACACCTGAAGGCCAGTTTTGTCAGAACCTATTTCATTGGGAAAAAAATCCTCCACTGACAAGACTAAAAGCATATTTATTGAACCCAGTTGGGAAGACAAGAAGTGGAGATATAAGAAATGTTTTGTTTCAATAGAATGAAGCTGAAGGATTCTGAGAACAATGTTTCACCATGTGCAGTGGGGACTCTGGGTAATCCTGTTTGTTATGGCTGTTTGTGGTTATAACTTGCAGGGCTGGAGACAAGGGATTTGCATGATTGTGGAGAACTGCTTTTTAGACTTGGGTTGGGGCTTGCCTCATACTGTTGATAAAATTAAATGGTGTATGCTCAGTGACCTGGCTCAAGGCTGGGGACACACACAGGGAACTTAATGCCACCTGGGTAGTAGACTGAGAAATAAAAAACATGATATGTATTGGGTTCTCAAATAATTCATAGCTCCAGGGCTAAGTGACACTACACAGACTGAATGGGTTATTATTTATATCTCCATATACTCACAAATGTACATTTTCAGATTTCATATGGTAATCTTAAATAAATTGTTTAAATATTTGGAATTATGAAGTGATAAAACATGTTTCCTACATGTGTGTTATCTGTCAGACTATTTTGCTTGAATGTTTTGAGGGAAAAACAAGTATCTGATTGCAGGACTACAGAAAGATGAACTCACCTAGGTAATTATGTACATTTGTTGAGAAACTCACAGGAGTCCTGGCTAAGAAATACTTCAATTGCTAAGAAACTTGTTAATTATCAAAATGGAAACCTCTTTTTGTGAATAAATAAGTCTGTATAAATAAATGCATTGAGCACACACTGGAAACATATATGATGTGACACAAAAGAGCCTATATGTCCTGAGGATAATAAAAATTCATGGCATTCAGAGCCATCATGGTATCTGTAGATAGAAGCCCAAAATATTTTACACCAATCCTTTAAAGGGTCCTTATGTTGAGGAAATACTTCTGGACAGCTACTCTTTTCCTGATAGAATCTGAAAACCCTGACCTCCTGTGTTTCGGGCATTACAGACCAAATTCCTCCTGTGGGTCACAGAAACAATTTGAGATAACATCATGCACATGCTTGAGGTGATATTCTAGAAAGGCTTGTGTTGGCAGAATTTCCATGGTCATGAATTTCCTGTTCTCAGTGCTCACATGCCTCCAAAGGATATCTGTAAAAACCTGGGAGGGAAGTTGTGATGATGCAGCAAAGAACATAAATTGAGAGTGTTGAAGGACTCCTGAGTTGCTGGCAGGTCAATAAAATGTGTGTAGACTCCACAATATTGAGAACCACTCCTGGCAGAAGTTTGGTAAATTAGAGTAAGCCTCCCCTAGCCAGACTTAAAAGAGACTACACCAAAAGGGAAGGCAATAGCAAGTCCTGACATGAATTATTAACATGATTGAAGAGGACAAATTTTCTGAACATGGGGATGTGGTCTCTCCCCAGAAGAAGAAACTGAAATGCACATGCCTCAAGCCCTCCCTCCAGGCTAAGGACAAAGGGCACTTTATTCCACTTGGGCAATAAGTCATGAAGTATTTCCTGGTATGTCTTGGGTGCTCACACTTGGCTCTTTGCTTTAGCAGTAAAGGGACCTACACACATTTGTTGAGCTCTCAGGCTTATATCCATATACAAGTTCATGCACATTGCCAGGTTACATGTGTTCACCTGAACCAAGTCCTTGGAATATTTGCCAATACATAACATTAAAGTTGTTCTTTGCATTTTGTAGTCTATTTGACTAGCATCCTTAAATGAATTGCAGAAATTTTTCTTTCTTCAGTGCTAGAGAGAAACATAGGAATTCCCAGTGGCCATGTGTTATAAGGAAATTTGCAAATTTGTAGTAGGAAATATTTTAATCACCAAGAATCTTATTAATTAATAAATCATAAAACTTCTTTGATTGATTAAAAAACAGAGTAAGTAATGCAGTGAATATACCCAAGTAAGCTTATATGATGAGACACACACAAGATCGCCAAAATTTTTGAAAGAGAAAGAAGACATTTACATGAATAGTCATTAAAGCGTCTCTCAATAAAATCCTAAAATATGTCCCCCAGTGCCTTATAGGAATCTTATGTTGATGAAAGAGATCTGGGCAGCTATATTTAGCTGACAGATTCTGGAATCACTGGCCCATCTATTTGGCCCTGCTGGCCAAATATGTCCAGAATGCCACAGAAAATTTTTTACATCAATGGGTTTTTAGGATGTGGTATCCCAACTTTTTTAAGGTGACATATCCTCCTACAATATGAATATCTTAAAGCTGTCTACTCATGAGTTTCCATGTCATAACTTTGAATGCCTTTTACAGAAACAGGGCCCATGCCAGAAAGAAGGTGGACTTGTAATTTGAGGAACTCCTGATTTGCAGGCAGAATGGCAATGCTGAAAGACTCCACAATCCTGGAGCACACTTCTGGCAGAAGCTAGATGCATTTCATTCAGGATAGCCTTGTCAGACTAAGAGAAAGCTTATTGAACCAGGCAGGGAAGGCAGGTTCTCTGAAAGTACCTTGCATTAATGAAAGAAATACAAAACTGGAAAATATTGAGGAAAAGACATAACCAAATATACTTGGTACATTGGGCAAACCTAATTTCCATGGCAGCCTAAGGTTATATATGGCAAGGATGGGAGAAATAATTCACTTGATTTGAGAGAACTGTCTTTTAGAGAGGTGGGCAAATCTGCCTTACAGGTAAGGGAAGTGAAATTAATAAATTCCAAACCCCAATCCCAGACTTGGGATGCAGACCATAAACTAGGCCATGAGTAGTCAATAGTTTGGACCTCAATTTTTTGGGTAGAGACTTAGGGCTAAATAAATGGCTCTATGTATACTGGGTGAACTTTTATGAATATATATGCATATACATATACATGCATATTTTTGAGTTCCATATATCAACTTACAGTGTGTCTTCTAAATAGTTGCCAATCCATAATATGAAAGATGTGTCTAATATTCATCTGACTAACTTTTCTGACTGTATTGAAGAAAAAATTTTTTGCTTATGGACTTCAAAACAATAAAATATTCAACCTTGTGATTCTCTGTATTTTTGGAAAACTCATACGAAATGTTAAAGAAATATTTTATTTGTCATGTAAATTGCTATTTATGAAAATAGAAAACACCTTTAGTGACTTTAAAGGAGGTCAGAATGACTTCAAGAAGTAAAAACACCACATAGAAATTTACATGATGTTATTAAAAAAACAATAAAACTCTGTGACAGGAAAAGAATGCTCACAGTGTGTCCCTGAAGAGAAGACCAGAGCGATATTTCCCCAGTTTATTTTAGCAGCTTGATATTAAGAGAAAAAATATGGGCAGTTCTCATCTAACCAGTAGCATCTGGGAATGCTGACTCCATTTGTGGCCCTGACTTGCAAACCATATTTGTAAAGTGTGTTACAAGAACAATTCTTGATGTTCTGATTGATTGCTGGAGTTGGAAGCTGAGGATGGTTGGATGGACAGATCCTTAAACATCATGAATTTTCCTTTCTGGGGGTCTTACTTGTCTTCAACTGCCTGACAGATAATCTGGGATCAGGTCAGTAATATGCTAATTTACCATATGGTACTATGAAGCACACCTGAGTGAAAGTCACAGTGACCCAGAACTGGAAATCTCCACATTCCTAAGGTCTATTTCTTGCAGAACATGGATGAATTCTAACAAGCCTCCACTGACTAGAGTAAGAGAAGATTAATTGGACACTGTAAGAAATGCAGGTACCATCTTAATTACCTTGCCTTAATGAAGCAGCAAGGCAAACCTGGAGTATCCTAAAGATAATACATTACCAAGAAGAGTGGCCAAACTTGGACAGTCAGAGTGGACATAGCAGTCAGAGGTTCTTTCTCCAAAATCCTTTGAGGAAAAAATGGAGTAGGTGTTGTAAACTTACCCTTGGGGAAGGAAGTAAAATTTGCATTTCTGTAGCCTGATTCTAGTCTAGGGACACATACAGGGCACTTCATGCCACCTATGTGAACATGATTTAATACCTTGTGTGTATTGGGTCTTCAAATTGGTTTTTGACTTTAGTGATAAATGACTCTACACAGACTGGATGGTATTTATGAATATCTCCATATACATGTGCATGTTTTTTTTTTCATGTTCCATATGGTAAAATAAACTGAGATCTCTGGATATTTACTAATCCACAATTTAAAAAATGTTCTAGACAGCTCTGTTTATTAGTCAGACTAGATTTCCTGAGTATATTAATTGAAATTAAATTCTTGATGCAGGGCTGCAGATACAGAGATAAAAATGTCAACAGAGTGGGGTCCATGAAGGTTCTTTCAAGTGGCCTAGGTGAGTCCTTGACTTATACCACTGGAAAGAATTTCAGGACATGTCCAAAACAAGGCATAGAGATTTATTACAGTACAATAAAGCAAAGTGTGCATGCCACAATTGCAGAGTCAATTGTCCTTCATCTCTCAGAGAAGAAAAATTTTGTAGCAAGTATTGAGCCTTGTGCATATATACACATTTTTGGGGGACATCTTTACAGGTTCAACCATTAGTGTTTCCCTAGACATAAGTTCATTTTCCTCCAGATGTCCTAGATGTGGCCTGACTTTGCAGGAACAAATCCAAGGGATTACCATATACCTGAGTCCAGAAACACTGAGTATATGATTTTTTGGCCTTGGAAGCCAAGCTGGTTCAATGTGTCAAAGAAACCATCCTTTTTATCACAATGGACTTCCTGGAGGTGGGAGGACAGGGTGGTTGGAATGGTCAGACTCTCCCTGGGCATGATTTTTCTGTACCTTATTGCTGTGTGTATCCTAGGTTTATCTGTCAATGCCTGCATATGAAACTCTGTCCAGGCCCAAAAAAAGGAGAGATTTGGAAATATAAAGAGTAACTGAGTTCTAGGCAGAGATTCCAATATATAGAAGGGTCTACAGTTCTGAGCGACAACTCTGCCATACCCTTGGTGAATCTGAACAATCCTTCCCTGTCTGATTTAAGGGGAGATAGATTGAACTCAACTGGGAAGGCAGTAGCCACTATAAGTACCTTGCCTGAATGGATCAGCTATGCCATTTTCATAACTCTTAGGAAGTGGTTGCAACTCTATGGGGAGTCAATCCTGCAGATCCAATTGTCATAGCTACTTGAAAGTATTCTTGATAGGTATGCTGAGAAAGAAAAAAAAATTACAACATTTAGGAAAATTGCCTTAAGATAATTTGAATTTGACCTCAAATCAGGGTAGGCAATTAAAATTTACATGCCCAAATCCCTGCCCCCAGAGAGGATACACACATACTGTACCTCATTCCACTAGGGAAGTAAGTCATGTGCCTTTGTTCCTCAAATTTTTTTCCAACTTTAGGGATAAATGGATCTACACAGACTGTGTGAGCTCTTATGAATATTTCCTTATACATGTCCCTGTATATTTTCAAGTCCTATATGGTAATATGAATTGAGATTTCTTAATATTTACTGTAATGTACAAAGCTGCTCTCCCCACCCTTTCCGTTGCAGTCATTCCCCCACCTCCCAATTACTGTCAGTCTGTGAACATCCTAGCCAGCTATTGGTTCATCAGTCAGCTTGCAACTATCCTTCTCCATTATTTGTCCCCCATTAGCCCTGCGGAATTCAACTGCTTTAGGGTAGCTACCGTGCCACCTTTTCTTTCTTGCTTTTCTCTCCCCCTGACTCAATTTCTTTCTCCTCCTCACTTTTTCAGTCTCTCTAGTGTGTGCCCTTTCTCTTTCCCTTTCTTTTCCTCTCATTTTCTCTCTTGCCCTGCAGGGGGACACTGTTTGCTTAATAAACTCCCTTATGTGATTTCCCATGTCTGGCGTGGTATTCGTGGGATTCCTTACATTGGTGCCATGACTCGGGATGGGTGCTTCCACTGCCTCTTAAGCAAGTGGAAACCCATCCGATGCCCCAGTGCCCCCCGGACACAGCCCCACCTTCCACTTGCCTGGACAGTCAGCTTTTTGCATGCAACACCAGACTTCAGATTGGTGAATTCCCTTAGACAGGTCCCCACTCTAGACCACTTAAACACACCTCTGCTGACCTGAGAAGTGACTGTCAAGTGTTTGGGGATCTCAAGGTGGCTGAGGTGTTGGGGTACCCCCAGCAACAACTTTTATAGTTATGGCTGGCTCCCATAGTCTGTCTTTTCTGCCGGGTGGATTCCTGATTTTGTGGTGGAGATTCTCCCTCAGGGTTGAGGCTCGTCTTGTGCTCGCACACTCATACTCAAAAACCCTGATATCAGGTCCTCAACTCTTCTTGGCTTTTGCCTGGCCCCACATTGATGTTTGTGTGACAACACTATCTATGTGCTGCTCTCTCATCTCCAGTGGACTACTCTGGCCTCAGGATACCCAAGCCACAGACTCAGCTGTATTAGTCTCCACCATGGGATCTGGGTCCTCCATTCCAGCAGATTCATCCCTTCACCTGACTCCTGGCCTATATTTGGCCACAGTACCCTTTAGATAATCAATCCAAAATGGCCACATATGCCCTGGCCATAGACTCGGCTGTATCAGTCTCCCCAATGGGATCTGGTTCCTCCAATCTGGCAGATTCAACCCTGGGAACCCTTTGCCTGACCTCTGGCTTAAAGACATCAAAATTCATTTGTGTAATGGCACACAGCTTCCATGATTGAGCAGGCAGATGGAAAGGGATTCCTTATCTTCTAGTCTCTTATTTCTTGCATTTCTATGCTCTTCCTGCAAACTCGAATGCCTCCTTCTTCTCCCCCTGTTAATCCCTCCTCCTCCTCCAACTTTGACTCAACTGTTTCTGCTTCCATTCCCTGGCCCAGCCTACCTAGTCCTCCTTCCACGAGGTCCCACATACACCGGTGTGGAGTGAGTAACCAGCCCAACCATCAGTGGCATGTCCCAGTAAGGAGTATGATATAGCAGCCCCATTCCCCACAAGTAGTGTGAGATTGTTTCACAATTTTTTGCATCCAAACCTGAATTGATTACTAACCTGTTAGCTGCTTTCAGATCTCAGTCAAGGCATACATTGAAATGTAAATGAAGGAAGGCTCAGTGGGAGACCAGTCTCAGACCCAAGAAAAGAAAAAAAAAAGTGTCCATTTTAAATTTCTCCTGGGATGCAACATAGATCACTTTATCTCTCCTCATCTTTTCTCTCTGCCCTTCTCTTTCTCATTTTCTCATGCTATAATTAAAGGCCATTATCATTTTTCTTCTAGGACTTTTGTTTTTCTTAAATACTATGTTTTTGAGCTCACAATTTTGATCCTACATACCTAGGTTAATGATTTTTGATGAGTTCTTTTTATCCAACTCTAGAGCTATTTTTGAACATCTGCTACATTGCAATAGAGATAAACATTATAAGGCCTTTGTTTTTGTGTTAAATATAAGCATGCATAAAAATTAAAATTTTAAAAAGGGATCCAAATACTTTTAATTCACATGGTTTAAAAAGGTTCAATTTAAATTGGGCAAAGTAATAGAAGTAAAATATCTTTAAAATTAACTCATAAGTCTGTAGGTGGTCAAACTAATAAAATGTTGATGTTTATAAGATGTCTAACATCAATTTTTCTAGGACTTTTCTTCAACAAGAAAGAGATGGCACGTACTGTTGGTACACTTGTCTGATATTTTTTTTTTTTTTTACAATAAGATGAGTGAATTAGAGTTGACATGTATGGGATTACTCAAACATGTAAGCCAGACTTTAACTCATTTAAAGTTGTGTTCAAAAGTTTGATACTGTATGACTGGTGAGACTGGCTTGCTTGATGGTTAAGATCAAACTTAGAGATTGAGATTAAATTCAGAGGTCAAGAAAAGTCCATATTTGGGTCTTGCCCTCAAAGTCAGCCTGAACCCAGGGAACAAGAGAACTTCTCCAAGGAAATTTGCAACTCTGGGTGGGTCACACAACCTCCTGATCAAGGAGATTGATGAGGACACTAGAGAATAAAAAGCCACTCTGTGCACCTGCTGCAGAGCAGGACCATAGAAAAAGGGAGACACCCCTAATGCTTCCAAGGGAAGCCACCTCATCGAGGAGACACTGCCTAACAAATGGCACTAATGGAGCTAAGAAGCTGCTCTTAAGTTCTCTATGAGTGACCCCTGTGGGAAGTCAGCTGACTCTTTAACAGACAGGAACAGGTCACTTTGACCAGCTTAATCTTAAAAACCTAGCAAAACAGTTAAAATCAAAGTATAGCCACTCATGGGCATTTAAAAGAAATAATACTTAAATGTAACTTAAGATGTACACTTGTGTTAGCCCACTAGAATAAAGACTAAAAGCTACAAAAGAGAAATTCTTAGGCAAATGTGCCTGATAACTATCAAGAGAAACTGCCAGAGTCAGAAGTTTTTAGTCAGTTTAAGGCCTACAGACACAGGTAGGCTTAATCTATGTTTGCTAGTATCTCTACTAAATGTTGTGTTTACATTCCTGATAACCTAGACAGTGTTAAAGTTCCTAAATAAAGGCCTTGTCTTCTCCAGCCTTTGATAGGCCTTCTTATGGGAACAACTCAGTTCTTCCATGCCCTGGTGAGTAATTAATGACTTCTGTCATCTTTATGATATTCATTGGCATATTCCAGATTCTGCAACATTTATATTGTATTAATCTCATTTCGGTACTCATTTATTTTTCTTCTTCTGTCATAGAAGCACCCATCCCCAGATGCCTTACAACTTGCTCTTCCCCAACCAGACTTCTACCATGGACCCCTCGATTAAACCGATTTCTAAAAATGAAACTCCAAACTGCTTGCCCCATGCTGCCCCCTTCCAGCTTGAAGAAGCCAGAATGGTCATCACCCCCCTTTCCCTACAGCAGTAAAGGAGTTCCTAAAATTACAGGGGTGAATGAAGCCAGAATTGGGGACAGGCAGTTAGTGTAGAAATAGGGGATCAGTCAAATCAAGAAATGAAGTCCATGAAAACCATCTGCCTCTGGAAGTCTGGAAGTTGAAGACTGCCCCTGGGAGAATGGACTTTTTACATCTCACCAGTCACTTAGGCAGGAAGGTAAGAGAAGGCTTTGAAAGAACTGGAGAACAAAAGATTTTCTTATAAAAACAGAAATGGGGGAATGAAATGTACAAAACTTCTCTCCCCACCCTTTCCGTTGCAGTCATTCCCCTGCCTCCCAACTACTGTCAGTCTGTGAACATCCTAGCTAGCTATTGGTTCATCAGTCAGCTTGCAACTATCCTTCTCCATTATTGGTCCCCTGTTAGCCTTGGGGAATTCAACTGCTTTAGGGTAGCTACCCGCCATCTTTTCTCTCTTGCTTTTTCCCCCTGACTCACTATCTTTCTCCTCCTTGCTTTTCCACTCTCTCTAGCATGTGCCCTTTCTCTTTTCCTTTCTTTTCCTCTCATTTTCTCTCTTACCCTGCAGGGAGACACTCTGTTTGCTTAATAAACTTCCTTATGTGATTTCCCATGTCTGTTGTGGTTTTCATGGGATTTCTTACATTTGCCAATTCACAGTGTTCAAGACATTCCCTCTATGTCTGTTGGGCTAGCCTCCAAGAACTTATTGATGAAAAAAAGTGTTCAGGCTACCAGGCTGCTCTGCATCAGTAGAATTTATACTGGTGATTTTGATTTGATTTGGGATTCTCACAAAAATTCTGTGTAAGAAGCATGCAGATTGTCAAGGTACTTGTTAATTTTCAAAATAGAAATTCTTTTGGGGAAGAAAAAGACAATGAGTGTAGCTAAAAGCAATGAATACACTCCTGGAATCCTGTATGCCATGAAACACACAAGTCCTCTACTGTCTTAAATTGCTGTACACAGATTATTCATACTCTTATGAATATCTCATTATTAGAGTTCATGTATGTATTCATGTCCCATATGGTAAACTTAGTCCTTTGAATATGTGCCTATTCTAATGCTTAAGATATTTCCTGTATGTCTGTTGCCTGCCAGAAAATCTTCCTTTAATTTATCAAGAATAAGAAATAATCTCGCTGCCAGACTGCAGTGCAAGGGAGAAATTTGCCTAGATTTTTCTGATTTTGGAACACTCATAGAAATTTCATGTAAAAAATATTTTAATCACTGAAGAACTTGTTCACTATGAAAAAGAAAAGTCCATTGCTGAATTAAAGTGAACACAGAGTATCTGAGTGCAATGAATTCACACCCTGGATTCTTGTATGTTATGACACACAGCCTACCATACTTCATACTTCATACTTCATACTGAGGCAGAAAGAGGACCTTCGTACGTATGGCATCAATATGCCACTTTAAGGAAATTGAGACAATTTTGCCCCACTTTCTTCCAGGAGACTTATGCAGATGGAGTATACTTATGCATTTCACACATACCTATTGGAAGCTGGGAGCCAGGATCCATAGTTTTTTCTGGCCCCATTAGCCAAGTTTCTCTACTGTGAAACAAAAGAACTTGATTAAGGTCATAATAAGTGGAGTCCAGATTGGTGGATAGGGTAGACTCTAATGAAGCTTGAATTTTATTTATCAGGGTGCTTGTGAGTTACCAAATGATTTCTGTGAATGCCTGAGAGAAAAACTGGGAGCAGGAAAGAAATAAGATGGATTTAGAATTTCAAGGTCACCTGAATTCCAAGCACAGTGGTAAAAAGCTAAGAGTGTCCACACTCTTGAAGGTCACTTCCAGCACACCATACTTGATTTGGAATAGGCCTTTTCTGACATACCAAGTGGAAATTGACTGAATTCTACAGGGTAAAAATGAGTCATGAAACTGTTATGCCAAAATGGACTATCAATGTCACCTGTGGAAAACCTGAGAATATGGTATCAAAAAGTCAAGAGAGTATACACAGCATACATTATTTCAATGGAAGAATGAGGTCATTCCTAGTAGGTACATAGAGAAAGAATTTATATAAATGAGCACTACCTTACATAGGAGGCAGGCATGGTATCACAGGAGGGGATGGAAAGGAAAAGTGTATGCCCAAAGCCCTACTTCCAAACCATGGATTCACACGGGGCACCTCAACATTTTTCTAATCAGCTTTGTCATCTGTAACACAGATGATATTAATTGCAACTTCTTCATAGGACTGCTGTAAGGATTAAATGAATATGTAAAGTGCATAGACTATAAGTTGTTTGCAAAGTGCTCATAAGAGAGTAAATAAGAAGTTTTGGGGGGAAGTCAAGTTATGGTTAGAATATATTTAATTTGAGGTTATACTTTGACATTATGAAAGATTATGAACCTCAAGTAAATTAGCCTAAATATAAAAAACCAGTTATTTTTGCCTTAGTGATCTTTAATATTGTAAGACAAAATAAATTAATATAGGATGGAACTCTAAGAGTGATCTTTATATGACTTAAATGAAAAGAGATAGGAAGTTTGAAAACCACCACCACCAAAAAAAAAAAGAAAACCATGAAAACTCCATTCACTAATGCAACTCTTATATTTTCAAAAGCCATTTTATAATACTCAATATAACATTTTGCCAAACAGGGAAAAGTACAATCACCATTCTTTAATTTACTCACCAAGAATTACTGACATTTTGCTGGATATTTGTTTTTACTTCTTTCTTTTCTATACCTTTGCAACCTGCTCTGCTAATTTTACAATGTATAGTTGCTATAACTATTTCACTTCTTAAAGTTACTATGCTGCATTCTAAAGATTAATATATAATGGTTTTAAATATCATTTTTAAACCAAAGATAGTTTAGATTTTTTCCCTTTTTTGCATTAAACAATTCAATGGAGAACATTATTTAAAATATCTATGATATTGGATTTATGGAAACTCATTTTGTGAAAATATATATTAAAGTACCTTCAAACAGTACTTTTAGAAATTCTATTGTGCCAATAAATGTGTTAAGTGGTAGCTATTGAGCAGTGTTGTGAAAACATAAAGAGAATAGTTTTAGAAGGAAGAAGTTATTACCAATGTCAAATGCAGCAATAGATAAGTAGCATTCATTGATTTAGAAAGGAGCCAAATGAACATTAATTAGAGCCACTTGAGTTGTATTATTGGATAAGATGACAAATTTCAATTAGTTCAAGATTCAATTAGAGAAAATAATTTGTAGCCATGGGTACAGATGAACAGTACATGAGATACCTTTATATTTCTAACATAAAATTTTGGAGTAATAATATTAGAAGTGGACATTGTTATAATCACCCTTTAGAAGCAATTTAGCATTACTTGGTCACATCGAGCTTGTACCTATCCTATAACCAGTCCCCTCAGAGGACTCTGTTGACAACAGGGAAGCAAAAGCACATTGCTAAAAGTTCCTGAGGGTGAAAAGTCAAAGCAAAAGAAAGTGTGTGTCTGATGAGGCTCTCTCATTCAGAGATGCTTCCTTTCAGCTGTGTCTCCCAAGGGGGAATGGAATAATCAAATTCCCTCAGGCACATTTTACATAGCTGTTAATTATATCTGAAGGTGAAGATATCAAGGGTAAATACTTCCCAAGGTTCTGTCTATTTGTTGTTGTTTTTTTTTTGGGGGGGGGATTGTTAATTTAACCCAGGGGGTTTTACCACTATGCTACATTCCAAGCCATTTTATTTTATTTATTTTTGACAGTGTCTCACTAAGTTTCTTAGGGCCTAAGTTGCTGATGCCAGCCTTGCACTTCAGATCCTTTTTTCTCAGCCTCCTTTTTGTAACAAAAAAGTAGGGATTCATTTTCAACATATAAATTTTGGGGAACATGAAAATTTAGACCATAGCAGTAACTAAAATAGTATCAGAAATTCATTAGCAAGATATATTCTGAGAAGAAATTGTGAAGGTCAAAATCCATTAGCACAAGCTCACAAAGCACTTAGGCTGATTCATAAGACTATAGAATATTTTTCCTTTACATTCCTTACCAATTTAGTACTAATAGCCTAAGTAATACAATTATCCTTACACCATTTATGATGCCCACTTTTCAACAAAAAGTATAAGATATAATAAAAATCAAACCCCCAATTTGAAGACATGTTAAGCATTATAATCAAACCAAGACAGGACAGAATTGCTAAACTATAATAGAAACTTAAAATTATTATTTTCAATATGGTATAAGCATATAACATAAATAACAGATGAAATTTTTAAGAAAAGTTATCTAGAAACTTGAAGAGTAAAAATAGTATATTAAAAGGAATGCCTTTAATTTTCTCATTAATGATTGAATAAAAATAATAAAAAATGATATCTCATTCTGGAAATCTATCTATAGAAAATGCCCAAACTGAAAAGTAAATGGGAGATTACAGGAAAAAAGTTCAAGAATATCCCAGTCCTGTGTGGTTGCTGCAAAAGTACCCTCATTGAGAATATGAGAAGACAGAAAGAAAGAAAGGAAATGAGCATTTGAAGCAGTAGTGACAAAACTTCCCAAAATTAATGCCAGACACCAAAGAGCAGATGTCAGAAAACCAAAGAATAATAGCAGAATAAATGCCAACATAGCAATCCAAACTTAGGAATGCTATGTTCAAATAGCTGAAAACCAACTATAAAAATTCTTTACACAATCTTGGGGAAAAAATTCTGTCTTTATATGAACTAGTACAAAAACTACACTTGATTTATCCTCACAAAGAACAGAAGCTTCATTCGGTTGCATATTAATTTCCAATTCTCCCAGCACCATTTGTTGAAGAGGCTATCTTTTCTCCATTGCATATTTTTGGAACCTTTGTCTAGTATGAGAAAATTGTATTTATTTGGGTTTGTGTCCATGTCCTCTATTTTTTACCATTGATCCACCTTTCTATTTTGGTACCAATACCATGTGTTTTTGTTACTATTGCTTTGTAGTAGAGTTGAAGATCTGGTATTGCGATACCCCCTGCTTCACTCTTTCTACTGAGGATTGCTTTAGATATTCTGAGTTTTTTATTCTTCCAGATGAATTTCATAATTTCTTGCTCTATTTCTGTAAGGTACATCATTGGGATTTTAATTGGAATTGCATTGAATCTGTATAGCACTTTAGGTAGTATGGCCATTTTGACAATATTAATTCTTCCTATCCAAGAACATGGGAGATCTTTCCATCTGCTGAGGTTTTCTTTAATTTCTTTCTTTAGTGTTCTGTAGTTCTCACTGTGGAGGTCTTTCACCTCTTTTGTGAGATTGATTCCCAACTATTTTATTTTTTTCAATGCTATTGTGAATGGGGTAGTTTTCCTAATTTCTCTTTCAGAAGATTCATCACTTATCTATAAAAATGCCTTAGATTTATGTGCATTGATCTTATATCCCGCTACTTTACTGAATTCACTTATGAGATCTAAAAGTTTTCTGGTGGAATTTCTTGGTTCCTCTAAGTATATAATCATATCATCAGCAAACAGGGATAGTTTGAGTTCTTGTTTTCCTATTCGTATTCCTTTAATTTCTTTGGTCTGTCTAATTGTTCTGGCTAGAGTTTCAAGGATGATATTGAAAAGAAGTGGTGAAAGAGGGCATCCCTGCCTTGTTCCAGTTTTAAGGGGGAATGCTTTCAGCTTTTCACCATTTAGAATGATATTAGCCATGGGCTTAGCGTAGATGGCCTTTACAATGTTAAGGAATGTTCCCACTATCCCTATTTTTTCTAGTGTTTTGAGCATGAAGGGGTGCTGTATTTTATCAAATGCTTTTTCTGCATCTATTGAAATAATCATGTGATTCTTGACTTTAAGTCTATTGATATGGTGAATTACATTTATTGATTTCCTGATGTTGAACCAACCTTGCATCCCTGGGATGAAACCCACTTGATAATGGTGCACTATCTTTTTAATATGTTTTTGTATGCAATTTGCTAAAATTTTGTTTAGAATTTTTGCGTCGATGTTCATTAAGGATATTGGTCTGAAATTTTCTTTCCTCGATGTGTCTCTGTCTGGTTTAGGTATCAGTGTGATATTGGCTTCATAGAATGAGTTTGGGAGGGTTCCCTCCTCTTCTATTTTATGGAATACTTTGAGAAGTATTGGAATGAGCTCTTCTTTAAAGGTTTTGTAGAACTCGGCTGAAAACCCATCTGTTCCTGGACTTTTCTTTGTCGGTAGGCTTTTGATGACTTCAAAACCCATATCTCTCACCATGCACAAAACTAAACTAAAAATGGATTAAGGACCTCGGAATCAGACCAGAGACAGTGCATCTCATAGAAGAAAAAGTAGATCCAGAGCTTCAACATGTTGGCTTAGGACCAGACTTCCTCAACAGGACTCCCATAGCACAAGAAATAAAAGCAAGAATCAATAACTGGGATAGATTCAAACTAAAAAGCTTTCTCTCAGCAAAGGAAACTATCAGCAATGCAAAGAAACAGCCTACAGAGTGGGAGAAAATCTTTGTCAATCATACTTCAGATAGAGCACTAATCTCCAGAATCTATAAAGAACTCAAAAAACTCTACACCAAGAATGCAAATAATCCAATCGACAAATGGGCTAAGGAAATGAATAGACACTTCACAGAAGAAGATCTACAAGCAATCAACAAACATATGGAAAAATGTTCAACATCTCTAGTAATAAGAGAAATGCAAATCAAAAGCACCCTAAGATTCCATCTCACCCCAATTAGAATGGCGATTATCAAGAATACAAGCAACAACAGGTGTTGGCGAGGATGTGGGGAGAAAGGTACACTCATACATTGCTGGTGGGGTTGCAAATTAATGCAGCCACTCTGGAAAGCAGTGTGGAGACTCCTTAGAAAACTTGGAATGGAACCACCATTTGACCCAGCTATCCCACTCCTTGGCCTATACCCAAAGGACTTAAAATCAGCATATTACAGAGATACAGTCACATCAATGTTCATAGCTGCTCAGTTCCCAACAGCCAGATTGTGGAACCAACCTAGATGTCCTTCAATTGATGAATGGATAAAGAAACTGTGATATATATATACAATGGAATATTACTCAGCCATGAAGAATGATAAAAATACGGCATTTGCAGGCAAATGGATGAAATTGGAAAATATCATGCTAAGTGAGATAAGCCAATCTCAAAAAAACGAAGGACGAATGATATTGCTAATAAGTGGATGATGACACATAATGGAGGGTGGGAGGGGTTAGTGTTAGAGTTAGGGTTAGGGAGGGGGGCAAGAATGGAGGAAGGAAGAACTGTATAGAGGGAAAAGAGGGGTGGGAGGGGTGGGGGGAAGGGAAAAAATAACTAAAGGAATCAAACAGCATTACTCTATGTAAATTTATGATTACACAAATGGTATGCCTTTATGCCATGTACAAACAGAGAAACAACATGTATCCCATTTCTTTACAATAAAATAAAAAAAAGAACAGAAGCAAGAAGACAATGCAATGTAACTTTTAAATCTTTAGAGAAAAGCCCATCAAACTAGAATTCTATACCACGCAAACTAAAAACAGTATTTTTTCCTTATTTTTATTGGTGCATTGGAGTTGTACATACTGATGGGATTTGTTGTTACATATTTATACTAGCTCACAATATAATTTGGACAATATCATTCCACAGCATTTCCCTCTTCTCTCCCTGCCTCTCATGCCTTGGTCCCCTTCTTCTATTGATCTCTCTTTGATTTTTTTTAGCAGGTCCACCCCAAACTTTTTTTTTCCTTTTTCCTTTCAAGCTTTTACATATGAAAGAAAACATGCAACTCTTTACTTTCCGAGTTTGGCTTATTTTGCTTAACCTGGTGGTCTCTTGTTCCATTCATTTTCCTGAAAACGCTGTAATTTTATTTTTTCCTATGGCTAAATAAATATACTCCACTGTGTATACATACATCATATTTTACTTATCCATTCATTCATTGATGGGAAACTGAGCTTGTTACATAGTTTGCCTTTTGTGAATTATGCTGATGTAAACATGGGTATTTATGTAACATTGTAGTAAGATAACTTTAATTCTTCAGGGTAAATATCTAAAAGTGGTAAAGCTGAGAAATATAATGGTCCCAAGCCTAGTCTTTTGAGGAAACTTTGCACTGATTTCCATAGCAGTTGTAGTAATTGGCAGCCTGACAGTGTAAAAGTGTTCCTTTATGTCCACATCCTATCTAGCTTTTATTATTTGTATTCTTGCTGTCATTCTGACTGGTGTGAGATGAAATCTCAGTGCTCTTTTGATTTGCATTTTTCTAATGGCTAAAGATGTTGAACATTTTTTTCATGTATTTGTTGTCCATTTGTATTTCTTCTTTTGAAATGTATTTGCTTAGTTCATTTGCCCATTTATTAATTATGCTATTTGATTTTTTGGTGTAAAGTCTTTTGAGCTCTCTATATAAAGTCTATACCAGATAAGTAGCTAGCAAAGATTTTTCTCCCATTATGTGGCCTTTCTGTTCACATTTTTGTTTTCTTTGCTATGCAGAAGCTTTGTAATTTGATGCTGTTCCATTTATTAATTCTGGGCATTTTTTTGTTGGACTAAAGGAATCATATTGAGAAAGTCATTGCTTGTGCCTAAAATTTGGAGTTTTAGCACTGTTTTCTTGTAGCAATTGCATAGTTTGGGATCTAATTTCATGGTGTTTGATCCATTTTTAGTTGACTTTTGTGTAGGGTGAAATATAAGGATATGGCTTAATTCTTCTATGTATGGACAACCAGTTGTCCCAGCATCATTTGTTAAAAAAGGTTTTATTTTCTTAATTTTTTTAGGGCACCTCTGTCAAATTCAGATTATTTTATCTGTGTGGGTTTGTCTTTATCTAGAAATAATGCTTTCTAAAGGAAAAAAAAAGTCAGAGGATCTGTTGCCAGTAGACATGTCTTGATGGAAATTTTTTAAAAAATTCTTCAAGCAGAAGGAAAATGATAGACTTTTGAAGTTAACATCTACATAAAGAGCATTATAGAATAAATATTTGAACTAAAATAAAATCTTTATTTTTATAAGTGCATTTAAGTGTGTTGATCTGCTGTTTGTTGGAGTGTTCCGTGTTTGTCATGTCCACTTGGTTCAATGTACAGTTTGCATCTTCTGTTTCCTTATTGATCTTTAGTTTTCTCTATTCATACTGAGAGTGAAATAATATGTTCTTGTATCTTTCTCTTCATATTTTACAGTATTTTCTTCATGGATTTGGATATTTAATTTGGAATGTTTTTATATTTTTAATAGTTTTATCTTCTTGGTGAATTGAGCCTTTGCAACACATAATGTCATTGTCTCATGTGATGATCTAAGATTTAAAGTCTGTTTTGTCTAAGTATGATCACCACTGTTTCCTTATGGCTACAACTGGCATGGAATATCTTCTTCACTATTTGACCTTCAGCCTCTGTGTGTCCTTAGATCCAAAATTAATTTCTTGTACACATAAAGTAGTTTTTAAAAATTTAATTAACTCTATTTACCAATCTGTTTTCTGACTGGGAAGTTTAATTCATTTGCATTCAATATGTTACTTTTAGGGGAGGACTTATCTTACACTCAGTTGCTTTCTGAATGTCTTATTCTTACTCTGCCCCTCTGATTTTCTGACTGCCTTCATTCTTGCAATATTTCTTTGATTTGTCATGGCACTGATTGACTGCTCTCACACATGTTTCATTTATTTCCAGAAGTGTTTTTCTTTATGATTATGGTGAAGATTATATGAACCATCATCAAATTAGATAACCTATTTTTAACTGATACAACCCTACAGTAATCACACAAAAAAACTGTAATATTTTACATTTCTGCTCCTCGAATTGGTGTCAGGATGCTTTATCTTTCCATATTGTGTTTCCATTATTGTAAATATTAATTTTAATGCATCTTTCTTTAAATTACATTCTATAATGGAAAGTAATTTACACATCAATATTACAACACTGAACGTTTATGTTTGTCTATATATTTAACCTTTTTAATTAATTTTTTTATTTTTTCATTTGTTCTAATTAGTTATACATGACAGTAGAATGCATTTAGACACATTCTACAAAAATAGAACACAACTTGTTCCTCTGGCTGAACATGGTGCAGAGTCAAACTGGTAGTGTATTCATACATGTTCACAGGGTAATAATGTCCATTTCATTCCAATATTCTTCCCATCCCCCATCACCACCCCTTCCTTCACTCTCAGCACAATCCACAGTCCTTTAATTTTCACCCCCATCATGAATCAGCATCAACTTATCAGAGAAAACATTTACCCATCGGTTTTTGGGTTTGGCTTATATCACTTAGCATGATATGCTCAAGATTCATCCATTTACCAGTAAATACCATAATTTCATTCTTCTTTCAGGCTGAGTAATATTCCATTGTGTATATGTACCACATTTTCTTTATCCTTTCATTCATTGAAGGGCATCTAAGTTGGTTCCACAGGTTAGTAATTGTGAATTGAGCTGTTATAAATATTGATGTGACTGCATCACTGTAGTATGCTGATTTTAAGTTCTTTGGGTATAAACCTAGGAGTGGATCAAATAGTGGTTCCAAGTTTTCTAAGGTATCTCTATACTTGTTTATATAGTGGTTGCACCAATTTGTAGTCCCAGCATCAATACATGAGTGTCCCTTTTCCTCCACACCTTTGCCAACATTTATTGTTGCTTGTATTCTTGATAATTGCCATTCTGATTGGAGTGAAATAAAATCTTAGAGCAGTTTTGGTTTACATATCTCTAATTACTGGAGGTGATGAACATTTTTTCATATCTTTGTTGATTGACTATATTTATTCTGTGAAGTGTTTTTTTTTTTCAGTTTCCTATTCTATTTATTGATTGGTTCATTTGTTTTTTGGTGTTAATTTTTAAGTTCTTTATATATTGGAGAGATTAGTGCTCTGATGTGCATTTGGTAAAGATTTTCTCTTATTCTGTAGGCTCTCTTTTCACATTATCAAACTAACAAAATGGATGGAAGAGCTCTGTAATAAAAACTACAGAACACTGAAGAAGAAAATTGAGGAAGGTCTTAGAAGATGGAAAGATCTCCCATGCTCTTGCATAGGCAGAATTAATATTTTCAAAATGGCCATAGAACCAAAACTTTTATACAGATATAATTCAATTCCTATTAAAATCCCAATGATGTTCTTCATACATATAGAAAAACAATCATGACATTCATTTGGAAAAACAAGAAACCCATAATAGCCAAAGCCATAGCAAGAAGAGTGAAGCAGGAGGCATCACAATATCAGAAATTAAACTATACTACAGAGTAACAGAAACAAAAATGGCATGGTATTGGCACCAAAATAGACATGTAGATCAATGGTACAGAATAGAAGACACAGAGACAAACCCACATAAATACAGTTATCTCATACTAGACAAAGGCACCAAAAGCATACATTGGAGAAAAGACAGCCTATTCAACAGAGGGTGCTGGGAACTGGAAATCCAAACATAGAGAAATAAAACTAAATCTCTATTTCTCACCCTGCACAAAAATCAACTGAATGTGGATTAAAGACTTAAACACAAGGAGAGAGACACCCTGAGCTTAATAGAAGAAAAAGTGGGACCAAATCTGCACCATGTTGGCTTAGGAACTGACTCCTAAAGCACAAGAAGTAAAATCAAGAATCAGTAAATGGGATGGACTCAAACTAAAATGTTTCTTCTCAGCAAAGGAAGCATAAGTAATGTGAAGAGAGAGTCTATATATTTAATCATATTTGGTAGATTTGCTATTTTGCATGTCTTGTTATTTATAATCATTTTATTTCCACTTAAAGGATTCTGTTTAGCATTTCTTAGAAGAAAGCTATAGATATGATTAACTCAGATTTCATATATCCACTATATGTTCCCATCATTTTTGAAGGACAATTTCTCTTTATATATTCTCTTGGTTGAGATTAATTTTCATTGTAGCAGTTAGAATATACCATTCTACTTCCTTTCTGGCTTCAAGTTTCTTCTAAGAAATCTGCTTATAATTTTATGGAAGTTCCCTTGCACAAAATGAGTTACTTTTCTGTAATTTCCTTTAATCTTTGGTGATATTGAGAATTTATTTACAATGTATGTGAATGGGGTCTTTTTTGGATTTATTTTTCTGCACAACAGAGAAAATTTGAAAAAAATATATTTTAGAAAACGATATTTTTTAATAATAATTGTATCTTTATAAATTTATACTTATTTCTAAATAAAATCATTGGTATATCCAAATCAACTTACAAAGCAGCTTTTTGAATTATTTTTAATGGTCCTTGTTAATACTTAGTAGTATTAAAGTTTATTGTATAAAAGGAACCATTAAAATCACAGAAATTTAAAATTATGTAGGTATATTACTGCAGTGAAAAATAATAGCATATAAGCATAATAAGAGAATATGTGTGGTAGTTTGGATCTGGAATGTTCCCACAAAACTGAAGTGATGAGGACTTGGTTACCTATGCTTCAATGTTCAGTGATTTGATTGTGAGAGCTTTAATCTCATCTGTGGAGCAATCTATTGATAGACTGACACCTTGATACCATTAATGGGACATGGTGGAAACTTGAGATGGTGAGACATGCTTGGAGGAATAATCTCATGATCTCATGGCAGAGGCTATATTTTGGAAAAGTCTTTCTTTTCTTGGGTCTTACATATGCACATGCATGTGCACACATGCACACATACACACACACACACACACACACTCATCATCTGTACTTTGAGTATATTTAGTTTTTAGCATCAAGGTGGAAGTATGCTTTTTTAAATGGTGGAAATTTTTAAAAAATATCAGTAGAATTATAGCAGTAGTGAAGAGTTTCTCTGTTTGGAAATTTACCTTTCAATGTGAGTGATTATTTATTGTTTGAGAAATAATGACACATAGTTACTATTTTATCTAAGCAACAGAATAATTTTAATTGTCAGTTCTTTTTAGATTTATGAGAGACAGGAATTTACATTTTATCTAGATAAGACAGCAGAAGTTATGAGTCCTTAATTTCAAGGGTGGCATACACATGTAGGTTGGAATCAAGATGATATATCTACACATTTGATGACTATACAAATTGACACTTCTGGTAGGTATTTTGCCTGAAGCATAAAAAATGTGAGATTTAAAAATTCAAGTTTTGGCTCCTAATAGTGTACAATCAAAGTGATCAGGATGCTCTTTTGGCTATGACAAGAACCGCACTGCACTATTAACCAAGGGAGCATTATATCCTCGTAGAATCTTCAGTGAGTTTTAGCTCAATCTGATTCTGTAATCATACACTTACTGGATGTGGGTTTTTTTTTTTTTTTTAGAATATTTGTCCTGGAAATTAAGAAGTCTGGTATTTTTTAAAATCCTAAGTACTTCTCCTCTGATATACCTATTTTTATAATGCTTTCTCCAATGAGTTATATCTGGCATTTATTATAAAACCTAAGAAGCAAATGCACTTTACAAAAATTAAAAATAGGTTTCAGGATGAAATAACAGAAACTAAATTGCAATAGATTTTTTTTTTCAATAAACACTGTAACTAGTGACTACTGTTTTCTGAATTTATAGATCTTTATGCATTGGACCTAATTCTCCTAACTACAAAATTAACAATTTTGCCCATCTCTTAAATCAGTTTACTGCTTTAAATATGTCATGTCCACCAAATTCACTGCATGTTCAAAGTGCTCTCCTAAGTGATTTGGTTATGATACTTAAGTTCTAATTACACCCCACAAAATACCATTGCCATGTCATTTATGATAAATCAAGTTTGGAAAACTAAAAAAAAAAAAAGTTCATCTTAACACACTTAAAAAATGAAGACGATAACTCTCAGCAATCTGAATTTGTTCTTATCAAGTTCTCATTTTCTAAGAAAGATGACTGAATTAAATATTGTTTTAAATCTAATGGTTTTTGGTGTGGACATTTAATGAACTTTTCTATTTTTGTTCTAAATATTATTGAATTTAACCCCATGCCAATTTAAAATATCATGTGAGTACAACTTATTTTGTGACTCTTAATGGTTGTTCATACCATCACTTCTAAAGAACTGAACCAAATGCAATTCCTCAAAATATACAAGGTTGTTGTTCTCCAGCAGTGTTCTCTCATATTCATCTGCTGAACTTCAGGGAAAAGATGAGAGCAGTTTGAGGGCTCCAACACAAAGAGCTCTAACTATTGGAGGAGACAGAAATGCTAAATGCCCTTTTGTGTATTGAATTATATGTACTAAATTATCTCACTCTATCCCATACATATATACTATTGCTGTGTTTCCATTAATATGCTGAATATCTTGAAATAATTAAATTAAGCATTTCAAAAGAAATTTTAGATTTTGCGTATGTCAGGTCTTGTCTTCAAAGTTTTATCTATAAAAAGTCCTCTTTGTTCTTCCTTGATTGCAGGATGACCATGGTAGCACCACTCACCTTGAACACAGGTAGACTAAGGAGATGCACTCTCACCACTTCCTCTTAAACATTTTGAGGATCCCAGAGACACACTCACCTAGAATGATTTAAAATGCTAATATTTTCTTTTTCTGGAGAAGTCTTCTACTATTTATGCTGTGATTGAGAGAGTCTATGAATTTCATGAAGTCCTTTTTAAATAAACTGATTTTTTTAACTTGATGAATATCTCCTTTGGGAAAAAAAATAGACTGAAGGACAAGCATATTTTCATGGGGACTATGATAGAAGTTTTCATTAAACTTAATTAACCTGCAGTAATCTCTCATATGCAGCCTACCCTGACCTTCCACTCCTCACATCATTGCTCTCTAGGACCATGTTTTCTGCTGTGCTTCATTGGAAAAATCCTATCTGGCCTCCACACTGGGGAAACACCCAGCAGAATCCAATGTGCTTTGGTTGCTGTTCTGTTTCAATCCAGAGGAAATGCATCTATGTGTTCTATATTGAATGACAATCTGAACTTCATGCTCATATATATTTTGAGGGTGCCAAAAATTGGTTCTAATTAATTTGATTATTTTCTCTGCATGGTTTAATATGTTTCTGCTGAGTTTGATATGTCAATATCGTGATCTAAAATACCCCTTTTTAATACTGTACCACAGAGTTATCTCATTTCTCTTCACACTACATATATAAACATTCAAACATTAGTGTAGAGATTAACTTTAGTTATAATGAAAAACTGGTATTAAAATCTTTTATTCTAATAAAAATCTGAGACAGCATAAATACCATAAGCACAACAGTAGATATCTAATGCAAAATAAACTCCAAGAATGGAGTTCACATTCAAGGTTAAATAAAAATTCAAAGTAAAGCTATAAATTTCTGGAAAAATTTAACTTGGAAACACAAGATTAATTCAAATATAAAAAAACTATTATAGTAAAATAAACTACAGTATTTCCTTAAAAATTAAACTCTAACCTAACATGATTAAACTTGGAAATAATATTTGCAAATAAATTTAGTTTAAATCAGAATATAGGAGTGAAGTCCTTATCCAACAGGATTCATGTCCTCATAAGAGGAGAGGCCAGAGAGATTCCTCACTTTCTGTGCTATAAGGACACAGTGAGAAGGGGGTCATCTGGAAGTCAGGAAGGAAACCCTTTCCAGAAGTTGATTAGGAAATTCCATTCTCCAAAACTGCATTAATGTATATTTCTGCTGTATAATTCATCCTGTCTTTAATAATTTGTTATGGAAGACAGAACATACTAACACACAGAGCATGTAGAGGAAGAAACATTTTCAGAGGAAATAGTATACAAAGGAATTGATGGAATTTATGAAATATTCAGATTAGGTGACTTGGAAACAAAGGGATACTGAGAAAAATGAAACAATTGTTGCTCAATTGCATTTTATTTTCTGCATATTACAGAGCATATTATATTCTTGACATGTTTTTGAAGGAAATTTAAATTAATAAAGCAAATAAAGTAACATTATAAACCATGGTTTATTCAGTTTTAACCTATTGAGTATTGTATAGAATGTAATTCCAAAACAATCAATTAAAGAAAAAATTCTGAGTTACACATATAACCATATAATGTTCTATCCACACACAAGATCATAGCAAAAGAAGAATTTGAATAGTAAAATATTTATGTCTCTTAATTATCTGAATACTTGAAGATGAATCTGTAAAGTTAACTTTAGGACATGGGCAATTTGCATATTCTTATCTCTACATTTTAATTACATGAGTTTTGCAGCAACTCCTCCTATGATACAAAATGTCAAGCTCAATAAAGTCTAATTTATTCATTTAATATACAAGTATAGTTACTGTGATGAATCATACAAAAATCCTTTGTGTTTGGATTACATATGCAAACTAGTTTGAATATGCAAACGAAATACTTAAAAAATATTAGGAAAATAATTTTGAAGTACCAATGCCATTTTCATGTCTACACATATTTGTAAGGATTATTTGGCATTAGAATTATAATTCCCTGAAATATAATAAAGAGAAAATGATCATTCTAATAAAAATATCTTTAGATAAAATGTAACATTCATATTGTTAAATATGAAAAAAATGAATCACTAATATAATAAGAGAAGAAAATGTAAAAGTTTTCTAAGGAAAATAAGATAAGGGTAATATTTAATGGAAACCCATTATGGAAAGTCTGCAACTATTGTAATTGCAGCCTGTCTGAATTTTCAGACAATGCTTTCAACTTACCTCAGCCTCTTGTCAACTGGCAAATGCTACACACTTAAAGAATGGCAATCATCTCATGGTGAATCACACTGTTCTTGGTAATTCCTCCCCATCTATTACATTTTTCCCTAATGTGACAAACAGCTTATCTGTAAAACACTATGAAATCAGCATTATGCATTTCATTATATTGGGATTTTATATTAGACTTGTTTTATATTTTATATTTATTTTCAAGGTGGTATATAAATATAGAAATATTAGCTTCTTATAGAGTTAGATATTTTTTTCTAGCATCGTTTAATAAATGAAATGTTAACTGAATCACCATCCATCTCTATTGTTGCCTACTTATTTCATGCTTAATTTAGAGCAACAGCATTTGAACTTGTTAACTAGCCTTCTAAATCACTGCCTTACTGTAGCGATATCAAAGTTATCAAACTCTTAATTGAGTTATTATTGTATTCTCAACACACATTATATGACTTTATAGACTGACATTTTTCTTTTATACTTGACTATCTGTGATATAATGGTAATCCATGTAGCTCATATTTTAACTGTAAAAAATATCTGATTCATCTGATTTAATGTAGAGCAAAGCAAAAAATATTTTCTTATAATAATTTATCTAATTCTAGTTCATAATAAAAATTGACATCATTGTGAATGACAATGTTCTACAGTTGCAATTTTTAAATTTGATATTAAGTTGATTTTTAAGTGATTCATAAAATCACAGCAGTAGTACCTATTTACAAAGTGCGTGATTCTCTAGTCAGGTTAAACATATCTACCTCCTCAAACATTTGTTATTTCTTCATGGAGAAAGTATTTTCTGTTGCAATTTTTATATAAATGTGTTTTAATTATGCTTAATATTATATTAATACAGTTTATTTTGCCACTGATATTTTAAAATACTATTTAAAACATTAATAGTTTAAGTAATTTATTTAATGTTATTGTCAAAAATCATTCCTACTTTTCCATCTTGCTAACATCACTTCCATAGATTTGGAGAGTTTTAATGTCTTTGCTTTTATCTTTTTTAAGTTGCCAAGAATTGAAACAAGGGACACTTGCTGGGGTCCAGCCCTAGCAGGGGTGGGGGTCCTAGGTGGATGGGAGGCATCCACACAGTGGAGAAACAGCACACAGAGACACCAAGTGTTCTGAGGCTGAATCTGTCTTTATTTTTCCTGCTAGTCTTTTTATATAATTTATATATAATTTTCTTTAGTAATGATTATATCATTTGTGGTTAGTTTAAAATGAGAAAAACCTTCAAAAGTACAATCTACGCTTCTTCTCAAAGTACACATTCTCTCTGTATTACAGTCCAGACCAAAAAAATCTTATTTCCCAGCTAGATTAAAACAACCTCATCTCCCAGCTAAACTAAAACAACCTTGTCCCCCAGCTAAACGGAGGGCACTGTGATCTGCCAGCCTTTAACCTTCAGAACAAACATGTTACTAGATTTTTTGAGGAATCACTCCCACCATGAATTCCAGTGTTTAACAGTGAGAAACCTTTACTATTATTAAAGGGCAAAGGAATCAAATTATAGCTAATATTTAGTCTGCTCTAATTTCATATAATGGCAGACTACAATCTTATTCTGATTCTCAAAGAATTAGACTAGACATAGGAAAAGCACAAATTATATTTATGACTAACCTAAATGTTTTTATTATGTAAACTATCTCTAGAATCAACTATTGAAACTAGGAAAGTAACAAAGGTTAAACACCACATCCAAGTTCAGAGGAATGACTCTTTACCCATCTATTATTATACTAAAGCAATCACAGTTTCCTTTAAACTTGAGCACAGCCACAATTTTTTATTTTCATATATTTTATCTATGTATTACTGCTAAATTTTTATTGTGCACTTTTTGTGTCCCAATACAGTAAAACCTTTCCAATGTTTTTCCAATAAGTTTCTAATGGTATATTGATTATTAATACTAAAAAGCAACTACTTTTTATGGAGATATGCCATGCCTATGGCCCCCAAGAGAGAGGATAATCAACAGAACTGTGTCAAGTGTTGAGTTCTTTATTCCAACAATGTCAAGTGTCAGATTCTCTACTCCATCAGACTGTGTCAAATGTCGGAGTGGCAGGAAATAGATGTGGCAGACACTCAACCACTGAACCTCTGTGGGGGAAATAAAATGGAAGGAGGCTTATGTAGCTTATGTGGCAGGCTCTCAGGGCTCTGCACACTGAGCCTGGATATTGGCACACTAACAACACCTAGTCCCATCGCTATGGCAACCTAGCCCCCCTTTTCACCCTCAGCATGTTACTTTCTTGTTTTCTGCCAATGACCTTTTTAGCCCATTGGTTATCATCCCTGCAGCAGGTTGCAAGACCATTGTGTCATACAGCTCGCAGACAAATTCTGCCCAGTGACTGAAACATAAACCTGCCAATGTAACAATTAAGTAGATTGAGTTCTTTGAAACTGGTCTCCCGAGGTCTTTTTTTGACCTCATCACCACCCCCTCCTCAGCTGTTTGGTGGGCCCCTGCTGGACGTGGTAATCCACAATAACCCCAGAACTTTTTATTTTTTATTTATATATATTTTTTGAAATAAGTTCTTATTAAGTTGCTTAGGGCCTTGATAAATTGCTGAGGCTAGCTCTGAACTTGTAACTCCCCCTGCTTCTGGGATTATAGGCATGTAACACAGCATCCAGCAAAGTCTTTACTTTCTCACAGAAAGCATTTCATCAGTCAGGTTTGCATACAAAAATATTTGGTTAGTAATAAAAATATAAAAAAGCAAAAGAAATTACATCTCTATGTGTGTATATGTATGTACATATATGTGTGTGCATTTGTATTGAGACAATACATGCATCAAATTTTAAAAAAGATTTATTTTTTCAATATTTTACTACATCTTAAGCTAAAATAATATCCATGTCTCTGTATATATAGATGTAGAGTATATTTTCAATGAACATGTAAGTCAAAAACATATCAGGATAGAAATGGAAACATGTTTTGAACTCACTCATATGAAGGGATATTATGTATATTGATTTATAGGACACAAATCATTATTGTTTTAAACTAATTTTAAGACAAGCACTTGAATAATCCTGACCTTTATCTCAAAAATAAATCTAAATTGTCAAACATATAAACAAATGGGAAAAACAATAAAGTTAAGGTTGGGATATAACAAAATAGATAAAAAATATAATGTGAGGAGAATAAAGAAAGCCAAATGTTCCTTGAAAATTCATAGCACAAACATAAATTTGGAAAAAATGATCAAGTTGTTAAACAGAGATAATTATATACATCATTATGACAAATAAAATTAAAGTAAAATACAAAGAGGAAAATATGGAATAAGAGGATGTTATGAAAAATCAATGTTAATATGATTATTTAAATAAAATGATTAAATCTCCACTTCCCATCCAAAACAATATAGCTCATAAAATTGATAAGATATAGGGAATTTAATCCATATACTATAAGTATATTGTTTTGGAAGTTTAATGCTGTATGGTTTTCTATTGCAACATAAAAAAATTATCACAAACTTAATGAATTAAAATAGCAAATATTTAATACCAGTTTCCATGTTTAAATGTGCAAATAGAACTCAGGTGTGATGTAAGGAACAGGCATGAAAGATTTCCCCACAACTACAGTTTGGTATTCATATTCTTTATTATTGATAACTAATGTAGTAAAATGTACTAAACTTTGCACCATGATGAGTTGTATTGCATACATTAAACATGACCAATACTAATATCAAAGTGACAAATACTTATAATACTCCAAAACAGTCCCTCATGCTGCACACATATAGTCAAGCCATTGCTCAAATTCACCCCTTTGTGAGTTCTCCCTCCTACTTTATTAGCTATTTGTACTATGTCTCACTTGGACTCATTGAATACAGTGTATGTAGACAGGTGTTTTCATGCAGTGTTGTGTCTTTGGGATTTAATTAATTTAGACTATATATAAATTGTTAAGTTTGTATTGATGAGTACATTTAATTATGTGGATAAGAGACTATACATTTGCCACAAAAAAAGAAAATATTATACAACACAAAAGTATAAAGTTAGGTATCTATTATAGTTTTTAGATCACTATTGTGCTATAATTTTATACAGATTTTGAAAAATTGAATAACCAAAACAGAGCACCAATCTGATAACTTATGGTGGGATAATGATACCAAAGTGTGTATTTAGAGTTGCAGAATAGCATCCTAATTAAAATTACATTATTATATTGTAATTTATCAACCTTGTGACTTGGGGTACATTTATTAATCCTCATGTATCTTAATTTTTTATACAAAGGAGAAACTTAGCCACAGTTGAATTGAAGGTGTACCGAAGTAATGGATAAATCCATGTGGAGCACTTGGACCTCAGCAGTTGTGAAATCATTATCATCATCACCTTCACCATCTTCATCAGCACCTTTACTACCCCATTATTGTTCTAAGATGAGGACAAAGTACCACTATTCTGTTTCCAATTTTACTAAGTGGAAAAATGAGGACTGTGTCCTAGGAGAAATGCATTGTGGTCGAACAAAGAAGTAATGAGTCAAGCAGGAAAAAATATGCCATAATTGATGTGGTAAAAAACACATTGGAAAACATACATTGCAAAGAAAATAATATGAAGGAAATAAGAAAGATGAAGCAAAATTGGAAAATATAAGTAAAATTAGAAGAACAAATGAAGGAAGGTAAAGAAACATAAGTAAAATGCTAACATTAATGGGGAAAATTATTTTCTTCATAAATGCATTAAATTTCAGAAAGAAACAAAGTAATTTAAATTAATAAAAATGCACTTAATGTTAGAAAATTTAAACTTAGAAATAAACTTAGAATTCAATGTATAATATATTTAACTTCAGAATATTAACAGTAAATTTCAATTGATGGCACACTTATTTCAACTTCTACATAAATTTATGTGCAATTCAAATTCAGAAAAATTAAGTGTGGGAACAAAAGAAACTGGATTATAATCACACTCTTCTTGTGTATGTTAGGTCAATATACTCTGTGCTTTACAAGTTTTCTTTGTAATGAAAATTATTCAAATTATCATCAAATATCAAATATCAAATTATTATGTCATTATCTGATCAGTCAGTAACACCTTATATCATTATTATATCAAAATTATTCAAATTATCATCAAATATCAAATTATTATGTCATTATGTGATCAGTCAGTAACACCTTATATCAGTAACTCCTCTCTTAAAGACTGTTCTGAATGCAATATTTGCAATATTTGGTCTTTTCTGATATAAACAAGGAAAAGATAAAAAAGAAAGCATTTGAAATAACTAAATTTATAAAGTAAATTCATCCTCATTTGAAATATTGCAGGGTACTAAAATAAATCATAATAAAATACCTATATCTTGAAACAATCATAAAACATCCCAAACCAAAAGAGACTTGTGCTAGTAAAATAGATGAGAAATGAAAAAAAAAATTATCTAATTCTGGTGTCCATTGATGTGGACATAACACAGGTAATATCCCACTGCTTTGTAAACTGTCAAGACATTCCTTTAACATTCAAACTAATTTAAATATTATAAAATATTTTATGTCATGCAGCATCAACAATAGCACTGTATTTATTCAATCATTTTAAGATATTAATGTAAAACAAATAATTTGATATACTTTAATAATTATCAGGAATACCAACACTCTAACTGCTTACAAGTTAGGGATCATTTTCCCAACAAAAATGTTGTTTAGGGCTACTTTCATGTCCCTGTTTCTCAGACTGTAAATGACAGGATTCAGACTGGGAGGTAAGAGAGAGTATGACACTGACATAAAGAGGTTCAGGGAAGATGGGGACTTTGATGCTGAACATAAATATGCGATAAATCCAGAGGAGAGAAACAAAGTCACCACAGTAAGATGGGGCAGGCAGGTGGAGAAAATTTTGAATCTGCCTTTTGCATAAGGAATTCTAAGGACAGTGGTGAAAATGTAAACATAGGAAACAACCATTGAAATAAAACATAAGAATGCAAAACAACAGCTAACAATGATAAATATATATTCTAGAATGTTATTCCTAGAACAAGAAACCATAAGTAATGATGGAATATCACAAAAGAACTGATGCACTATGTTGGTTCCACAGAAATGGGCAGTGAATGTGCCTGCAACATGAAGGGATCCATATACACAGCCACTGAACCATGATATAATCACCATCTGCACACAGACATATCTATTCATGATGGTCCCATAATGCAGAGGTTGGCAGATGGCAGCATAGCGGTCATAGGACATCACTAGAAGGAGGAAAAACTCTGTGCCAGCCAAAAATATAACAAAGAAAACCTGTGAGGCACATCCCAGAAAGGAGATGGAGTGGATATTGGTCAGAGAGTTCATGATGGATTTAGGGACAGTGACAGTGATATAGCAGATATCAATGAAGGACAAGTTCTTCAGGAAGAAATACATGGGGGATTGGAGGTGCTGGTCTATGGTGGTGAGAGTAATAATAAGGATATTTCCTATCAGTGCAGCCAGATAAATCAGGAAGAAGAGCATGGCACATAGTCTCTGTAGCACCTTGTCATTAGGGAATCCCATAAGCAAGAATTCTGTTATGGTGGTCACATTGGTGAATTTCTCAGGCATGATGATAATTACCTATGGAAATTCAAGAAAAATAGCAGTATATAAACATATATAATATATTGCACTCATTCAGATATTAAAAATCTTTTTGTCATTGGTGTTGGTGTTCCCATTGTTATCTCAGGGACATTCTCATAAACAGTACAGGATATGTCGTATGTTGCAAACTGTTTTCAATTGATGTATAGTATATTTTACTAAGATCATCATTATAAGTAAGATATATCACCCAAAATGATAGCATAAACTTTACACATAAACAGATTACCTAAGTTTCTGTATATGATGGTTTTCTAAGATTTTGCTAAAAAAGTATAAAAGCAATAGGCACATTTTGTATATAGGGTAGTTACTGAACATCATTATAAATATGCTTTAGTTCTCTGTGAACTGTTAGATAGTTGAAAAAGCAGTATAAAGAATTTTATGTATTCATTTTTTATTTTTCTTTGCCTTGCTATTTGTGAAGAAGCAAATTTGGCAGAGGGAAAATTTTTCTTTGTAAAAATTTTATCATATAATGTTAGATTTTCTGATAATGATATAAATCATTCATATTGTAAATGTCACAAGCGGGTCATTTACACTTCTGTAAGTTCCAAGTTAAGGAAGTAATGTGATCTATTTCTCAAGAATAAAAATAATTGATTTGAAAATGCATATTCTATGCAACTAATAAACTGGAATAAAATAAAATATTGCATTATGTTGCTGAGGTTCCGTGAAATATAAGCACACAAAATTGATGGCTTAGATACAGCAATAGGTTTAGGGTAACACAGAGAAACATATGCTAAATAAATACAGATTTTAGGATCATCCACTTACCTAATCTTTCCCTAATTTTCAGAATACATTCCTTAAAACTGAAGCCAAGAAAGAGGTTGATGAAGGATATTTCCTCATATGAAGAAATCCTGGGTGAACTGAAACATTTGACTAATGGGTGGAACAGTACTCTGAATATTGCTACTGCTTTGCCACCGGTGTTTCTGAGTTGCAATCTTCTCTTCCCTGGCAAACATAGAATCAAATGAAACTTATGTAAATATTTCATTTTCCTAGGAGGTAGCAAATTAAGCATTTTTAATTATAAAGAGCAAATTAAGCATATTGGTCAAAGGGGAAAATATTCTGAAAGTAATTGTGTTGTCATCACAAACACTGAGGCTTGCAAGAGTAAATATTTAAGTATTTGTGTGTGCACTTTTTAAGCCCAATGGGTTTCCTACTTTGAGACCAACCTAATTAATGGAAACACAGCTATCAACAGATTATTGTTAAACTTGTCATGGTGAAGAAATAATCAATTTGTGAATTCATACCCCAACAAAAAAGATTACCTATGTCATTTGGTTTTTAGTATTTATCTTAATAATCTGTCTTTTTTTGTTTTTTTTTTTGCACTGCTGGGAATTGAACCCAGGGCCTTATGCTTGCGAGGCAAGCACTCTACCAACTGAGTTATATCCCCAACCCATAATCTGTCTTATTTTTGATAAGTAAAATTTAATACCTTCCACCATAAAAAAGTTCAAGATTTGAAAAAAATATAAAAATTTAATTTTTTCAGGCTCTCATTCCAATTTTATTTATCAGGGACAGAATATCAAAGTTCTACTACAATAAATTTTTGCATTATCCCATGAGTTTTGCAATATACAAGTGAAAGAAAACCTATATATAAAATAAATTAAATTTCACCATTTTTTTCTGTTTATTTCAACTTAACATATTTTCCAGGAACACATACCAATAGTGTTACAAATGTCTTATCTTGACTTTAAAGTTTGCATATATTTCAGAAGATGGACATGAAAAAGTTAAATTTCTCTTCTTATGTTGAATATAAAATATAAATAAAAATATTGCACATATATTTTACATAGGTGCACACTTTTTCTAAAATGTATTTCAGAATAACTGATTTAAAAATTTGATTTTTTACAAATACTATTCCAAATAATCTTCCAAAATGCATGGAAATTTTGTATGCTTCTCAGCAGCATTATACTTATGACACAATTACCATTATAAAAATTATCATTTTTTTTGTTAAAGCTATGGACAACAATTATATCATTGTTTATGCAATTTGCACCTACACTGTTACTACTGAAAGAGCATTGAGTTTACAACACAAAAAATGAAACATGTTTGACAATAACAGAAAAAGAAAAGGAAGAGGGAACAAAGATTGGAGTAAGAAAATGACAACAGATCATAAATCAAATCTACATATAATGAATGAGAAGGTTAATATATGAGTACTGTGAATATCATTTTATATCCTTTCTTCTCCACTTGCCTTAAAATATATATAATTATATATGAAAAATATAAAATGTATTATTTTAGGTATACCATGTGTAAAGGCAACCTACATTGCACTATCACACACAGTAAGGAGGAGTAAATAGACATATATAGGAACAAATTTTCTAATATTTTATTAAAATTTAGTACAAACCTAAAGCATATTCTGTTAAAAAACTATATTGTCTGCTTTTTATATTTCTATGAAGTGTGTCATTGGTATTTTGGCAGGGATTGTATTGAATATATATAACACTTTTGGTAGTATGGCAGTTTTGAACATATTAATTATGCCTATACAAGAACATGGGAGATCCTTCCATCTTCAGTTCCATCTTCTTTCCATTTCTTCAGTTTCTCTCTTCAGTGTTCTGTGGTTTCCATTGTAGAGGTTTCACCTTTTGTTAGATTGATTCACAAGTATTTTTTGAGGCTGTTGTGAATGGAATAATTTTTTATAATTTATTTCCAGTTGATTAATAGTTGGTGGATAGGAATGAAATGACTTATGGTTATTGATTTTATATCCTGTTACCTTGCTGAATTTATTTGAGCTCTAGAATATTTCTGGTGCAGTGTTTTGTGTCTTCTAAATATAAAGTCATATCATCCACAAATATAGTTTGAACTCTTCTTTTCCTATTTGTATCCATTCAATTTCTTTCTTTTGTTTAATTGCTCTGGCTAGGGTGTCAAGAATTATGTTGAATAGAAATGGTGAAAGAGGACATCCCTGTCTTGTTCCAGTTTTTAGATTGTTTTAGACTTTTATTCATTTAGAATGATGTTAACCTTGGTTTTAGCATATGTAGCTTTTACACTGTTGACATATGTTCCAACTATCCCTAGTTTTTCTAGTGTTTTGAGCAAGAATGGATGCTAAATTTTGTTAAATGGATTTTCTGTATCTATTGTAATACTCATGAGATTATTGTCTATAAGTCTATTGATATAAAAAATATATTTACTGATTTCCATGTGTTCAACCAACCTTCCATCCATAAGATGAACTCCACTTGATCTTGGCACACTATCCTTTTAATATGCAATTTTCCTAGTATTTTATTAGAATTTTTGCATCTATATTCATCAAGGACATTGGTCTGAAGCTTTCTTTCCTTGATGTGCTTTTGTCTGATTTTGGTATGAGGATGATACTAGCTTCATAGAATAAGTTTGAAAGAATTTTCTTTTTTTTCTATTTCTGGAATAATTTAAAGAGGATAGGTGTTAGTTCTTCTTTGAAGGTGTGGCTGATAATCTATCTGGTCCTGGGCTTTTCTTTGTTGATAGACTTTTGATCGTATCTTCAATTTCATTGATAGAAACTGATCTGTTTAAATCCTCCAGATTTAATTTAGGTAGGGCATGTATCTCTAGAAATTTTTCAATGTCTTCATGATTTTCTATTTTATTGGAACATAGATTTTCAAAATAGTTTCAGATTATTGTCTGTATTTTGGTATTATCTGTGGTGATATTTGCTTTTTCATCATGAGTTTTAGTAATTTGAGTTTTTCTCTTTTTGTTAGCTTGGTTAAAAATTTATCAATTTTATTTGTCAAAAAACTAATGTTTTGTTGATTTTTTAAAATTTTTTATTGTTTCAGTTTCATCAATTTCATCTGTATGATTTTAATTATTTCCAGTCTTGTACAGATTTTGGTGTTGATTTGTTTTTCTTTTTAGAGGGTTTTGAGATATAATATTAGGTTATTTATTTAGTGTCTTTTTATTCTTTTAATAAATAAGATAAACACAATAGCACAATAAGAAATGCCTTTATATTGTCACAGAGATTTTGATATGTTGTGACATTTTTCTCAATTACCTATAAATATTTTTTATTTGATTCCTGATTTCTTCAGCTATGTATTGGTCAATCAATAGTATATTATTTAGTCTCCAGGTGTTAAAGCAGTTTCAATTTTTTTTCTAGCCTCAGTTTGTTCTCAGAGCAACAAGCATGGCATGGGGTTTGGGGGCTTCAGTCTTGGAGACAAAGGCCAGGATGCAAGTCTGTCTTCTTGGCCTGGGAATATTTGGGATCCCCCAGCTGGGCCATCCTGATTACCCTTCTGGTATCACCAGCCCTCTCCACTCTCCTTAGTGGACAGAGGAGTGGGTGGGAGGGCAACTTCACCCAGCAGGAGCCACCATCTCCTCTCTGTGGGATATCCAGCCCTTTTCCTGGGCAGGACCCCCGGAGGTCACATAGGTTTGTCTAGATCTCCACGTCCACAGGGTGAATGTTGCCCATTTTGTGCTCTCTGACACACAGCTCTCTGTCTTGGGCCCAGTCCACTTTTTGAAGCAGTTGGTCCACAGACTCAACTGTGTTTTTGTTGAACATGTCCATCTCATGCCACAGCTCTGTGTACTGTCACAAATGTTGCCAGATTTTCTCCACCCTCTCCACTTCCAGCTGCTCCAGCTCCAAAGTGGTGGTCACCATCTCTTCAAACCACTTGGACTGGGCTTGGTTGTTGAGTTCCACACAGCACAGGAGGTCATCACCAGTCTGTGTGGACTTCCTCCATGACTTCTTGATGTCCTCCTCCATCTTGTTGCTCAGTTTGATCTCCAACTGCTGGGTCTTCATCTCCAGGTCTCTCTGCTGCTTTGTGAGGGCTTTCTGGGCCTTCTCCACCAATGCATAGTGGCTGGTTAGTTGCTTGTGGAGGTCAGTGATATGGTGGTCACACTTTTTCATGTCTTTCTTGAAGTTCTCACGAAAGTTTATTAGGGGTTTCTCTACCTTGCTATGAAGGTTGGCCGAGAACTTGAGATGAACTTCTGCTTCATCTGCCAGGCTTTTCTTCACCTGAGCCTATGCTTCTCCCAGGAAGCCTTCCTCCTGTGCAGCCAATGGGCTCTGACAGAGCTTAGCCATGTTCTTTGCATATTTTTCTTCAATCTTTCTCCTCCCTTGGGCAAATTCAGACATTTCTTTCTGCATTTGTTTGCCCTTCAGTTGCTTTTGGAGCAGCAGTTCAAACCCTGCCATGGTGCCATTGCCTTGGGGGTCTTTCTTATCAGCGCAGAAGTAGTCACAGTAGCTCCACTCAGTTGGTTTCACCAGCTGCTGTTCAGGCATTGTGTCTGGGTGAGGGAATGTCACATAATTTATCATCTTCTCTGTGTGGTCACCTTTATTTTGAAAATTATATATTTTGTCTTCATTGCCTGAAGTTCTGTCTTACAAGAGGTTTAGTCTTTTGGTGATGCTTTTCATTGAGTTTTTATTTTGGTTTAGTGATTCCTTCATTTCAAGGATTTCTGTTTGTTTGTTTGTTTTAAGAATCTATCTCTTTTTTGAAATAATCTTTTGCTTCCTGCAGTTGCTCTTTTAACTGCTTGTTGCTATTATCATTCATTGCCTGCATTTGCTCTCTCATCTCATCCTTTGCTTCACAAATCATCTTAATAATGTATAATCTGAAGTCTTTTTCTGACATTTCTTCTATCATGCTGTTGTTGGATCTTATTAATATAGAATCTAGATTTGTTTGGATAATTTTCTTCCCTTGTTTTTTCATGTTGCTCATGTATCTTCCCCTCTAGCATTGTAGATCCTGGGGTATTGCAGATTCTCCCCTATTGGCTTATAGTGGCCCTATAGGTTTCCAAAACCTTTTCTTTAAGGGGAGATCAATATTAGCATTGCCCAAATCAGACAGTATGCAATCCTAGACCAAATAACTCCTGTGAAGACATTAAAAATATTGTCATAATAAACAGAATGAGTTAAATTATTATCTTCAGTATAACAAACAGATTTGCAATAAGGTCTGCAGTTTCTAATGGAGGACAAAGAGGATGCAGAGGGATGTAGGATGTAGCTGATAATGGAATAAGAAAAGAATATACAGAAGTTCCAGATAATAGAAATAGTGAGAGTATAATCAAAAGAATTTGGTTTTTAGCATGCCAAAAGGGAGAAAGAGACTCTGAGGGAACACGTAAACAATAGGAAAAGAGAACAAGAAAAGTAAAGAAATAAAAACTTGATACTCTTCAATAAGGAGAAGAAAGAAAATCTACACTATAAGAATCATATAGTATTCAAACCTCCCTGTCTTCAGTGACCTGACAATGAGCTTCAAGTCTCCAGCAGGCATCTCCAGATGGGATTTGCCCCACCTAGATGGGAGATACAACTTCCAGGATTATCCAAGATTGCCACTCTAGCTTCCAAGTGTGTTGGCAAATGGGAAGTTGCAGCTTGGGGTGTGGATGTGGTCAGTTGGAGGTCCTGGAGGCAAGGTGGAGTTGGCCAAGAAGGGTGCTGGTGGTGGTGGTGTGTGTGTGGTGCGGTTGTAGAATCCTGTAGGCAGGGTGCAATCAGTCGGTCTGTGTGTCCTGGTGATAGGGCACCGTCAGTCTGGGGGTCCTGGTGGCAGGGAGCAGTCAGTCAATGTCAGGGGTCTGGAGGCAGGGGGTAATCATTCAGGCTGAGGGATACTGGAAGCAGGACTCAGTCAGTCTGGTCAGGGGTCCTACCCGGCCTGGCTTTTGTCTCAATATAGCGGCAGCCACGTGTAATCAAAACTGCTGGTACTGTAACAGTGAATTTCCAGGCAAAAGCATGCAGCTGATGCTTCACTGGCAGTCAGAGATCAGTTTGCTGACTGTTGTTGGATGACTGATCGGGAGGTGAACTTCGGGTGGCGGGTGATGGATAGGTGTAAGGCAGGCGATGGACAGGCAAGAGGCAGGCAAATGGCAGATGATAGGCGCATGACAGTGAGCAATCTGCACTTAAAAATGTGTCGATATGCTGGCAGACTGCAGATGATCACAGTAGACAAATGGGGTAAACAGCAGGGGATTGATAAGCAGCAAAAACTGCCTCACCAAGAAACAGATATCCTCGCTTGAAACCAGAGTTACAGAGTAACAAGGAGCACAGCCTTCCTCTATTCCACCTTCTTGGATCTCTCCAGTTTTTTGAATCTTATGGATTATTTTAGAAAACAATTTTCTGTCATCTTGTGGGGTATAATTCTAGATATTTCCCTTTATTTTCACATGTGTGAGTTTCTCCAAATATAATTTGTATTCCACATTGGTTTTAGGACTAATTTAGCAAGTATTTTAGTTTTCCATTATTTTCTTGACAATTGTTTTTGGTTTTGTTTAGAATTCCTTGTTCTCCATTTTAGTCTCTCTAGACAGCATATTAAACATATATTTACATAAAATATTAACATAATATTGTAGATTTGTCTTTGTATCCATGTATTTTATAAATGTGATTCTCACACACATGATTGTGCATGATTTCATATATCCTCACTTAGATATATTGCCTCCTTGGTCATTGAATCACATTTCATTTTACATATCTAATTTGTAATTAAAGTGCATCAATTATCAACACATGTCAAACTTCTTCTCTCTGCTTTCTACATAATCCTCTGTAATTCATTCTGTATTCTGAGGTATTGTTCTTGAATTCCCACCTCTTCCTGTTTCCTGTGTGGTCCTATGGCCAGTAACCCTGTGCTCCTCTGCTCACATTTCTCCCTGAGTTACAATAATTACTTAGGTCTTGCTTTTGTTTCTTTTTAGCCCACACCTGGAGCCAGAGGCAGTCACTGTTCAGGGCATTCTTTGCTCAGTGTTTCATCTGTGATTCTGAATGTCCTGTGTGTTTATGTCCTTTTATTCTCAATTTTGCAGGAAACACCTTTGTTTTGTTGGAGGGCATTCTTCTCTAGAATCATTTAGCTTTCTCTGAACTCCTTCCCCACATGCCCTTCTGCCCCCTGGCATATGCACAGGCTGAAGTACATTTCACTCCCCTGACTTGCCTTGAAGGGGTTGGTCTGTCAGTCTTCCACTTGCCAAGAGACCACATAGTGGATTCTCCTTCCCTCCTCCAAGCACACCTCATCTCCTGTTATCACCTCCTCCCCACATATCTGGACACACCCTGGATTGAGTCAGAGACTGTGGACTTGCAGCTGTGCTGAGCAGATCATTTCATCCCTGGGTTGCAGATTGGGTGCCAGATAAGTTGCTGGGCTGTCGAACATCAAGGTGGTGGAGTTCATCTCTGTTGTCCTTTATGGAATCCTCTCAGTGCCCTTTCACGCAGATTGCACTGGGAATAAGGAAACTCTTTTCTGCAACCACCTGCCTTTGAATTTTACCTCTTCTGCTCAACACCTGGCCCATCACTGCAGAAGTGCAGAACCCGGGGACTCTTCCAGCTAACCTTGGCATCAAAGGTTAGGGGCTTCCACTGGACCTGTGTGGGAATTTCTCTCCTGGCTCTTCTGAGATTTTTGATCTGTCTGTCTAGGCTACTAATTGGTGGTGACCTGGTGTGCATAGATAGGTACTGGACACCAGTGATACCACCGTTTATTGGGATGAGTTCTGCTTCCTCACATGTTAAAGTTAACAAAGAAGCACACAAAAGCAAGCATATTAAGCAGGTTTTATTTAATGATAGTAATACAGACTTCTCCTGGAAGGGAGAAAGGGGCCATAGCTGATGTTCTAGAATTCCAAGATGTGAGTGCACACTGCATTTTTAGAGATTCTGATCTCCTTTGTTCTCCTCTTCTTTTCCCCCTTATCTTTCTCCTTCCTGCCTACATGATGAGGCCTAGGAGATAACGGTGAAATGGCAAAAAGATGAGAAGCAGATGGGCAGGGGGAAGGATCAAAAGGCTCTGGGGGCACTAATTAGCATTTTGGGAGGGATAGTTAGACTGCTAAACTTGTGATCAAAAGGGCTCTGGAGAAACTGATATTCTAATCTCCCAGAGGTGGTCTCCAACTTCCCAGACTGATGGCCTCCAATCCTTGATTCCACAAGATTTTTATTCTACTCTAACTGCCTGTTCTCAACTCTAAATTCATCAGCAGGGTTGAAATTGGAAATTGCTGGCTAATGTTCTCTGATTGTTGAAAATGAACAAACTCCACTGTCCCCATTGCCTTCCAGAAGTCTGGAGTTGAGTAATCATGATTTGACTATTAAGGAAAAGCTTGATGGTTGCTTTTTTTCATTAGAATCTGCAGCACTAGCCCAATTACATAGTCTTCACTTCTGTAACATTTTTGTTTAAAAAGAATCATATTAATTTCTAAATTTGTAACCCACAGATATGCCTCTCTGCATATCAAGCTGCATTGTTGGAGTAGCTATCTCCCAGTCCATAGGAAACCATCACACACTTAGTGGCCTTAACCCTAACACATTTAAAGTCCCTATCTTTGTGAATCAGGGATGTTGGTAGGCCTCAGTGGGTCCCCTCCTCAGGGCCTCCTTGGCTACATTCTCATGCAGAAGCTTGTAGAATCTCCTCCCAAGGCCTTTCAGATTGTTGGCAGAATCTTTTTTTCACAGGTGTAAGAACAAAGGTCCTGGCTTTTGGCTATCCAGGATTCTCCAAAAGATCATGGGCCACGTAAAGTTCAGAGACTATCTAAAGTTTCTAACCACTTGGGAAACTAGTAATAAATCAGTCAAGTAGATTTCTGGATAATAGTGGAAGTTTGGTTTCTTTTAAGTTAAGTCCATCCTGGATGATTCCCCTTTGATCCACTCAATATTAATTGATCGGATATCCTAACTACATGTGAAAAGTCTGTTTACTTCTGCAATATAGTTAGGACTGGAATAAAACAGAGCTTCAACCACTCTCAAGAGGAGGCTTTGTACAGTTGGTGAACACCAGGGATCTATACCCTGGGACCTTCTGGCATTGTCCATGTGAAAGGTCATAGTATTGATGGCTTTGGTTGTTTTCTTCCTGTGTATGCCCAGTGACTCCTGCACTAAGGTGTCCTATCTGGGAGCTTCACCTGGTAAGAGGTCTGAACATCATAGCACATAGGAACCTCAGGTGGGGTCCTCATTCAAGTTCCTGCTGTTTCTTCCCAAGTGACAAATGCCTAAGCTATCCTTTTCAACAGGATAATTTTTTTTAACCAGGGAGTGATCCCAGAGGGGGTTAATCACTGAGCCACATTCCCAGCAATTTTTTATTTTTTATTTAGAGATTGATTTCTAAGTTATTCAGGACCTCACGACATTGCTGAGGCTGACTTTGAACTTGTGATCACCTGCTTTAACCCCCTAAACTTCTTTGATTACTAGTGTGCACCACTGCACCCAGCAAAGTAGAAAAATTTTAATTAATAAATAAATGCACTTGAAAATATAAACCTGTAATTTCCAGTACTGGTAGTGATCACAAAACTATCTACATCAATTATGTAACCCTTATGATTCAAAAAGGAACCACTAGAAAAAACCAGAGCAAGCACATGGAAGAAAATGACATAGATTAGTAGATTGATCAATGAAATAAAAACCAGAAAATCACTGAAAACAAATGTTGTTTTCTTTGAATGATCAAGAACATTGGAGATCCTTACAGAGACTCCACTAGAACAAGGAGAAAAGGCAGAGATGACCAAAGATAGTGTCATAATCACTCACTAGTCTACAGAAATTTTAAAAGGATGAAAGAGAATATGATGACATTATGCCATTTTGTCATTATGAAGAATGATAGTAGAATGGATTGGGCATGATTTCCTAAGTTCATATGTGAATACACCAACAGTGTAATTCTACATCATACACAACCACAAGAATGGGAAGTAATACTCTCTGTATGTACAATATGTGAAAATAAGCTCTACTGTCATGTGCAATAACAAAGAACAAATAAAATAAAAGGGGGAACTTGCCAATATGTCCTATGTGGACAGTATTACCTAAGATCATAGCCAAGGTTCTGGCAGAAAGGAAAACTGAGTACCATTAGTCACCATCTCCTGGTTCTCACAGCAGGAACTCTGAGGTTCTCCCTGGGAGAATTTCTCCATCAGAGAGGCCCTGAGGCAGCCCCTTCCACCATGAGGAAGCTCTGGAGAGACCTTCAGACTTCCTTCTTGTCTCTGCATCTCTGCAACTTAGATGGTAATAGGAGGCAAATTTGCTGTAACATAGGATAAATCTTGTCACAAACTTGCCTTGATAAGACTCACATAAACTTTCTGACCCCAGGGCTGTCACTCACTCTTGATAATGAAAACATCACTTATAAAAACACTACCCTCCACATTCCCAGAGGAAATTGACTTCCAGTTTAACCCCACAGTAACTGAACAGTGTTCCTATTGAGGCCAAATGATCATGCCTTCAAACTGCTGTTCCTCAGTATGAGTCTGTCTTCAGCTTCCCAAAACCCAGAGTCCTGTTAAAATCAGCCTGGGATGCAGCACTGCAGAAGTTGTAGTTGGAATGTGAAAAGAACTGAGTTTACTTCAGCTGGACAGGGTTCATGCTGGGCTCCTTAGTGGTGG